>NW_018407883.1:351107-498604 GCF_002113885.1 Mizuhopecten yessoensis | reverse complement strand
AAACCAAGTGACCTAAATCTTTATACTTTATAGATTTGTGACCACAACGGCATGGGCAATGCACCACCAACAGAAAATTTGAATCAGAGAAGGGGCCGTTTTGGAAACCGGCCCTTTACTAACTGCTGTATAAATAATTAATTATACCACCAAAACTTCTACCAAAAGAAAAACTTTGCAGCTGAGAAAACGGTTTCCAGAGAGTTTTTTGTACATGTTTAGGGTTTTAAACCTACTATTTTAAGACCAAAATCATGCATATTATTTTCTATTGTAATGATGCAGGAAAGCAAAACGTAGATAATTATTTGACAAATCCTAAAGCTTACAAAGGTTTCACAAAGTGTGTATTTACCCACACGTCATTGTAAGTAGATAATGGAAACTTTCCACATTTTAATTTCTTCCTTTACTCTATTTTATGGTTTCTGTATGTGCTGTCACTCTTTCCAAACATTTTTCACGTTAAGGGACGTAATATATTTGGTAATAAGTGAATTGATGCCAGGCTTAAAGTTTGTAGAGTTTACAATAGTAACCACAATGGCAGGAACGATGGTTATATTTTTATAAACGAAGTCCTGAATCCTGATCATAACCCGCCATGCATTACCGAACCGTAGTATATAAACTTACAATGTTAGACTACTGGGCGTGTTATAATGAATTGTAATGGGCGTGGTTTATTCCATACAAATCGATCAGTCTTAAGGTCACGGAGTACGCGCACATGTACATTTGATTATTTATTCAATCCAGCGTTACGTTTAAAATGTAGGGGATTTATTTATTCATTTTTTGTGTGTGAAATTCTGAATAATCGTGCTCGCTGACCACGACCCATAATCTAGGCGTCTATACACAGTGTACTGACTCATGAACAGCTGATTCTGGTTCGACTCGAAATCTTTGGTATACCATTCTGTTTATCCGAGCTATATACATATGTCGTGTGACCTTCAGAGGATATATGGGGTATATATTGCATCTATGAAACTAAGTTAGTCAGAAAGAAGACAGCTTCAGACCTCGTAAGTAGTTAACTTGGCTTTTCATCGTGTTAGACACCGACTTGCCATTTGAAATATCTACTTATATTAACGCGATACGACATCCAAAACGAAGCATACTATTGAGAAGACACAATAAGTGTAAGCTATTAGTACGTCACGTGATAAGTTCTTGGAAACGATTGTTTTACTATCTCTTTGTTACCTCGTATTAACGAGTGGTAAAACTATACGCATGGCACTAACTCAATAAAAACCGGGTTGCCTATGTGATTATTATCTCGGCGTAATTATTTTGTAAAATATGAAAAAAAAATCAATTCATAGCTTATGATGACATCTTTAAAAAAAATTATGACGAAAGAAAAAATTCCAAAATCGATGGCGGAAATATGTGTAAGTTCCCAAAGAAATCTTAATTACACTTTATGTCTATGGACTGGGAATGGATATTCACTTTTCATCAAGACTACGGGTTGTGCAGAAGGGTAAATTTGTGTTAAACTGACGTTTTAAATACAGATATAAAACGTTCCTTCTGAAGTATTTTCCCACGGACGGTTCCAGCCAAACAGTGTTTACAATGAGTGGCAATGAACCAGTCAAATTGAAATACGTTATGGGAACATAGAGCTATGGCGGAAAACTCCCCGTATTTCCCCAGGTCGGCATTTTTGAAAACGGGGGAAAAAAAATGAGTAAATGATTTTTAGTAGCGAAAATGTATGGAATAGATATATATAAAATTGAACATGAATTTTTGAACTGTTGAGATATTCGGTATTGTTAATATAATACTGCAAATATAGCCATGTTCACTATATCTATGAAAGTGACGGATTTCCCAGACTTAAAGAAATGCTTTCAGTACTTTCCCATCCGAGGACCAACTTTTGAAGAAACGTTTTGATTCCGTGATGTAATATGCAAAAACAAATCGTGTGACGGAAAAGTAGTCCTCCTTTGGAAAAGTGCTCAAAATAATGAAAAACAGGGTTGATTAAGTTTCTCAAAACTGCGATAGAGGTTTCTTGGGTTAAAACAATTTGTATTTCCGTATTTAGAGGCACGGTAGTCTAGTGGTAGGACGCCGGGCTCGTGACCGAATGGTTGCGGGTTCGAGTCCACGGCAGGACACTGTATTGCATCTTTGAGCAAGATGCTTTACTCCGCTTGTTCCAGTCTACTCAGCTGTTAATGAGTACGTGGTTTGGCAGTGCTAGAATTGTTGAATGTTAGCTGTTAGGGCCGAAATGGCACCTCCACAGGGAGTTGAGAAAGATATTGAGTGGTTTCAAAGGCCCTATTACCACGGATAATAATTTTTGAACAGCTTTGAGACGACCTACGAACTACGTTTTTTTTTTATGTATATATATTAAGGCATGTTATCATATTTTCTTAATTAAGTGATAAATATTTGCAAATCAATGGAACATTTGATTGATATCTTATTAACATACCTATTGATTTATCTCCTATGGAATCATGTCAACATATCTCTGTACACGTGTACAGTACAGCTACACTTTGTAGTGAAGACATCATTTTAAAATGATATTTATGATTTTTTTAACCCTCCAATCGGCATTTGTATTTTTGATGCCGAAATACAAAATATATGGGAAAAGCAAAATAAAGTGAACTGTTATTATCGCAAAGATATTTCCGAACATGCGGGAAAACTCATCGTCGAGGACATGCTCATTTGTTTTAAAAGCAGAGAGATTTTAGAGAGATTTTTATTATGACCCAGGTACACTATTGTGCGCAACAAGAGGTCATCATAAAGTACAATATAACAATGATATGGTTGACCGTAAAGCAATCATCTTACTATGCAAGCGTACACTAATATTGTGGAAACTATTACACTCCTCATACAATGATAAACACCATAGCAGGCAGACTGCAGCACGAAGTAAGGAGCGCAATACAGGTGTAAGACATGCTTTTCCGAAACTATATGTAATTTTACCATTCCAAGGTGCAGGAAGAACAAAGTCAAGATGTTTGCATTTTAAGAAAACAGTTAACGGCATGACGTAGGCAGTAGTAATGGAAATTAAATGCTTTCAAACTTGTTGGTAATGTTTACGATCTTGTGTTTCATAAAGGAAAACGCGAAATAAGCATTTACTTGAGTCTTTATCGTGAAACGCATGTTTTAATAGCCATGGCCTTATATTCGTCTGTTTACAATAATCTATTCTTAGACACGGGATTCCGATAGACCTCATGTGTACAAATACCTGTGGACGCGTCATAACAGTACACAGCTGGACACGCGCACTAACGTTTGGGAAATAGGCATAGCAACCCGCCATAGCTCTTTAAAACTTTACTCTACAAATTAGATAAAAGTGGCAGTTATCATGTAAGTTTTTCTGCAATTAGTCAGTCAGATAAAACCACTGTCATATCGATACTGATGTTTTAGTTGTACCATTGACTTTTTCTTTATATTTTTTTTAGACAAAAAACTGTAAATCATGGAGGCGTACATGCACTATGTCTCCAGCAAAATAGCGGATATCCGGAGCCCAACGGAACCGGAAACGAAGCCATTACAGTTTGGAGAGCTGAAACTGTGGCCGTTCTGGCGAGCCGTACTCGCTGAATTTGTCGGTACAATGCTGTTTGTGTTCCTGGGATGTATGTCTGCTATTGGGCTCCAGGTATACGCTCCACCTGGCCACGACCCTGTTAAGGTAGGTCACCAGCTTCATCATTAATAGAAAATTGAAATTAAGTACCCCCGTAACGCTGCATGTCAAACACCCAAGAATTTTAAATAGTTTTTGTACATGCTGTAACATCCCCTTTATTCTGTTTTGGATATCATTATAGCACGACTGAGAAAACATAAACCGGAAGTCACGTGTCTCAGTGCCACTGTGGCTTGGTATTGTCGATGTCTCTTACAATATATATATGTGTGTACATGTACTGTATATAGATAACGTAAGAATCCGGAATCTAATATGAAATAGGCACTGCCTATAAGCGAGCGCACATAGTTCAGTAACCTTTGTGATGATAGTGTAGATCTCGGGCGCCTGCAGCGCCCAAGCTAAGAACTCTAGGGTAACAAAAAGAACAGAATCCCTCCTTAGGACATATGTGCGCTGAAAAAGAAATGAATGGTAGTTTTACTAGTTTAAAAAAAATGTCTTTATTTAAGAAAACCTATCAGATATTCCATTTAGGCCTTTTTGTTGTTATATTACTTATTTACTATCATTTTAGCACCCTTTTCAATATATTGCCTGATCCCTTTAGGGCAACATTTTCTCAAGACAAAATTAAAGAAATATGATTTACTGCGCATAGAAAATATTTATTAACAAGGCAATCCAATAGATCCCATTGCCACTGGTAAGAATTTCTATACACAAACAGTACACTTATGTCAGGAAGCATAAAGGGCCACAGTGAGGTCATAGTGATCTACTTCACTCCGCCATCCCAACATTTCCTTGTTCACTAAATCTAGTTACTCTATGTGAAACAGCATATGCCCCGTACACATATTTTCAAAAGTAAAGGTCAAAGGTCAAGTCATACGTCACAGTGACCTAAATCGTGCACTCTTCACTCTGCCATCCAAAGATGTCCTTGTACACTAAATCTGGCTACTCCGGGTGAAATAGTATAGAAGATATGCCCCAGTCCAACTTTTTCAAGTTAAAGGTCAAATGTCAAATCATATAGGACACAGTGAGGTCAGTGAGGTCAGTTCATGAGAATCTATATGTTTGCCTAAATTGCCAAGCCCAATGCCCCAGACTAGTAAAACACTTCAATGTTTACTTTGAAACATAAGTTGGGCTTGTATTTGTTTTTCGAAACAACCTTCAAACTATAGTTCACTAATTATTATGTTGTATATCTCGGCCATTTATGACCCCTTGAAGGTACTAACATGATTGTATTCCTGGGTGGTAACAGACCTGCGGAAAACTTTGGTAGTTGTCTATGGATTGCCAGTAGGTGTTTTTGCATTATAGAACACCGATTTCAACCATCTAAATGTGATAAGGTCACCATGCTGGAGTGACAGGACCCTAGGAGCAATCACAGTTAGTATGAGTATATTAATCTTTTAATAACCTGCAAAGACCATGGTAATGATATAACTGTTGGCGGGTATATAATTGTCTGACATACGGTATATATTGCTGACAATTTTGAGAGAAAATGATATAGTGAAGGAATGAACGACACGGGGGTAATGAAATAAAAAATTCAGATATAGCGACTTAGGACCTTTCCATCCATGAAGAGTGTTTGATTCTAGCATATCTGGATCTGAAGAAGAAGATTTTTGAAATTTCAGCCAACTTGCCCTCTTTGGCCCCTCCCTACAAGCCCTAGGGAAGGGCCAGGTTCTTAATTATTATACCATCAAAATTCAGTCACATGATAGTCATTCCAACCAACTTTGAATTTGTACCCAAAAGTGTTTTTTCCCCATATAAACTACAGTTAGGCCAAAAACAAGATTTACATATGCTTCGGATAACTTGACCATGACCTACCTTAAACATTTCCTGTGGACCTTAGGGAACATTTTATCACCTACTTTGTATCCATGAAGATAATTTTGATAGTCCAGCAAAGATCACATGCACCGTTATGGGTTATGGTCATGGGATCCTGACCACACTCTTGACAGAATAATAACAATTAAAATGCATATAAATTCATTCTTCATACATTTGTTATTACCCTGTAAGTATATATTGATCCATGAAAATTAAAAAATTAAAAAAAAAAGTCTGCTTACTGACCAACTTTATTTTACTCTGGAATGTGGCCTCAAAAAACATTTTTGTTTTGTTTTATCTTAAACATAAACCCTTTCTCATGGAGAAATGAATGATCCAGAGGTAGCAAAATATTCATAAATTTGCAATAGGCCTACAGGACCCTTCCATCTATGAAGAGTTTTTGATTTTAGCATCTCTGTGCCTGAATAAGAAGACTGTCGCAAATTCACTCATTTTGACCTCTTTTGGGCAGATTAGATCCACATGTAATTCGTTTTGGCTTGCATTTGACCATGAAACTGTTCTTCAAAAAACTCAGTGGTTTAAAGGTTACTATGAGGAACAAAAAGCATTCACACGAGGTCAACACCAATACTTTGATAACTAAATAAAATCCATTTTCTAGCTTAAGTTTACAGATCATAAATGTAATAACTCACTGCCTACCAAGATGTTCGAATGTCCTGTTGTTGTATGAATGCAGTAAAGAACAAATTATTAACAAGGATACACACATTTATATCAAGTGTACTAATGGGAAATGAGTTGTATATAAATAGTTGTTTATGTTTATATATACATAATTTCAAGTTGTACTATTATTTCAACCAGGATTTGAACCTGGGTCTCCCACCACAGAGTGGCGACTGTGATGACCACTACACTATATAAATATATATATATAGCACAACTGACCTTTTCTTTCAAGAATTATTTCCATTTATAAAATGTTTTAACCTTTGCATTTATATTTACATTCTCCCTCTGCCTTTCTTATCACTTTGGAAATTAATATACTGGTATTAATCAAGTTTATGCCAGGCTCAGAACTATAATTTGCGATGTGTAAAAATTAATTATGAGTTTGTTTTATTCCAAGAGATATACCAGTAAAATAAAAAGATCCTTAATTTGCATTAATATTAATTATGATTCTGCAATATAGTTGTCAAAATTAAGATTGCACACATATACTGGTACATGCAATTCAAATCTGTACATAAGGTTATCCATGACAAGTTATCACAGTAAATTCTCCCCAGTTGAATCACTATATTTACTTGTAGTTGACAGGGTGAAATCACTTAAATTCCCATAATAAGAACCTTCATACAATACGTTTCATTTTTAGATATCTCATATACCAGCATTTAGTTATCAAAATGGTAAAATGATACCACATTGACAAAGGTGGAAGAAATGATGTTATAATGTTGACTCGTTTGTTATGTTTTATTATATTTTCATTTTGAAAATTTTGAGGCTGCTTTGTTCTTTAATATTCATTTTTTTATGTTAAAATATTTCGAAATTAGATTATATATATATCCTAAATCTCTTAGATAAATATGTCCAGTGTAGGAGCTGTTACTGTACATATAACACAGTGAATATGGCTATATTTGCAGCATCATATTAACAATACCTAATATCTCAGCAGCTCAAGAATTCACATTCATTTGTTTTTGGTAGAGTTTGTGACCAGGTATATCAATGATCTATAGGTAGAGTTTGTGACCAGGTATATCAATGTTCTATAGGTAGAGTTTGTGACAAGGTATATCAATGATCTATAGGTAGAGTTTGTGACCAGGTATATCAATAATCTATAGGTAGAGATTGTGACCAGGTATATCAATGATCTATAGGTAGTGTTTGTGACCAGGTATATCAATGATATAAAGGTAGAATTTGTGACCAGGTATATCAATGTTCTATAGGTAGAGTTTGTGACCAGGTATATCAATAATCTATAGGTAGATTCGACGAGTTTGAATGGATTTTTAACAATATATATCGGTAACGAACTTCTTCGGGGAAGTGCCCCGGTTACCGATTTGTGATATGTTTTGAGTGGTTTTCGATCAAAATACGTGTAGTTTTGTTGCTTTCCGAGTATGAGTTTCATTACAATACATGGGATGTAAGTTGTGTGGCGAGGAGATACCTATTTCTGCACATATACAGGTAAGCTTGTTGTGCTTCAATGGCTTTTTGTTGCGAAATCTTCTTGTACCCAGAGATATATATATCATAAGTTACATAATATATACGTCTAGATCTCTGATGTACCTAAGTTGTACAGTACATTTTTTTTGACGTTGCGCAACTTGAGTAACTCTAACTGTT
Source organism: Mizuhopecten yessoensis (assembly GCF_002113885.1). NCBI lineage: Eukaryota > Metazoa > Mollusca > Bivalvia > Pectinida > Pectinidae > Mizuhopecten > Mizuhopecten yessoensis. Next base: position 490,692 of record NW_018407883.1, on the reverse strand, counting down.
TCAGCGGTAATCATATCTGGTCTATTTATTTCATTTTTGTTTCTTTATAACATTGTTAAAAAACCACTAGGTAATTATCTTTTTTTTCCGGAATGTTAGTCCGGCTTTGCTCATATTTGTGGCAAACTTCCTGTTTATTTTTTTTTTACATCCGGTTTGCCTCTTGTGCAATGTGTGCGTTGCATTGAGCAGATAATTATTGTTTGTCGAAGTGTCTCTTTGGCACGTAGGTTAACAGTTGTCTACGACTGAGACCATATATACTATCTTTTATGTTTCTTCTTTTTGTTTGCATGTTTTACGTTCTGTTTTCTTCTCTATATATGACAGGCCTTGCATGTTTGGTTAATACGTCACAGGGGATCGTTACAGATGATGTGGTATACATGAGATGGAACACATGTATATGTGACCCATCTCATTTATTATATCATTTATCACGAACCCCTGTGATGATGCTGTTTAGACTGTTAGGCAATTATTGGCTTCTAATAACATAACGATTCTGAGTGCTAACTGTCAGGGTTTATCTGATAGATTTAAACAAAAATATGTTTTCTCTTGTCTAAAGAATCAATCGTATAATATTTTTTGTCTTCAGGACACGCATTTTACTCAGGATAAAGAAAGTCTTTTAAGAAGTGAGTGGGGTTATGAATGTTTTTTTAACTCTTATAAATCTAACGCCAGAGGGGTAGCTATATGTATTAATAATAATTTTGAGTTTAAAATTCACAAAGAAAAGAAGGATAATACTGGTAATTTTTTGGCTCTAGATATTACAATTGAAGGATCAAGAATGACTCAGGTCTATCAATGATCTAAAGGTAAAGTTTGTGACCAGATACTTCAATGTTATATAGGTAGTGTTTGTGATCAGGTATATCAATGATATATAGGTAGCGTTTGTGACCAGGTACACCAATGATCTATCGGTAGAGTTTGTGACCAGGTATATCAATGACCTTTAGGTAGAGTTTGGGACCAGGTATATCAATGATCTATAGGTAGAGTTTGTGACAAGGCATATTAATGATCTATAGGTAGAGTTTGTGACCAGGTATATCATTGATCTATAGGTAGAGTTTGTGACCAGGCATATCAATGTGCTATAGGTAGAGTTTGTGACCAGGTATATCAATGTGCTATAGGTAGAGTTTGTGATCAGGTATATCAATGATATATAGGTAGAGTTTGTGACCAGGTATATCAATGATATATGGGTAGAGTTTGTGACCAGGTATATCAATGATCTAAAGGTAGAATTTGTGACCAGGTATATCAATGATCTATAGCCTAGGTAGAGTTTGTGACCAGGTATATCAATGTTCTATAGCCTAGGTAGTGTTTGTGACCAGGTATATCAATGATCTATAGCCTAGGTAGTGTTTGTGACCACGTATCTGAATTGATTATACACATGGTTGAAAATTGACTTAAAACGTTACATGTAATCAGTTAATCAATTTTTCATTTTCATACTTAAGAACTGATTATTTCACACATTTCGAAAAGTGAAACATATAAAAATTAGTCAAAGTCATGGACGTAGGGCTAGTCTAATTCTCATTCTTGGTGAAATGACGAATCATATCTACATGTAGCATATTTGTCCAGTTATCATGAGTGTGTCCCCTTAACACCTTTCAACTTAAAGGTCAGACCACTCATTAGATTGCTATCTAAGTCCGTGCCAGAATTTACCATTTTTAGCCAGTAAATTTGCTTAACTATTCTGATACCTTATGATTTCATCAGAAAGAACAACTAAAAAGATGATTGACACTCTAAAGTTTTTGTTTTTTTTACCTAGGGGGCTATACACATCTTTTATAATTATTCATGTTCTTTTATAATTATTCATGTTTTGTTATATTATATTTTGAGCACACGACTTCTCCCCCATACAAGAAATCAACAGGTTGGCAGGTATGCATTTATCATTTATTACCATATATCATTTGTTTACAAAAAGTAGTGCCACCTTGAACCCCTGAAATACACCATATGCTATGCTGATATTGGTCACAGCATTATGTGTTCTGTGACCCATATCAGTTAGCATATGTGTATTTCAGACATTTGTAACTTACCCCTGTGATTGAACCTACTGACTTGAAGCAAATCGGACTAGGGTGGGGAGGTGTTACACAGACATGAACTGACACAGTAGGCAACACATACTTACTTTTAACCCACACATGCGCGTACATACATCTTTATCAGCATTGTCGTTGATAAACAAAGAAAAACTCTTCGTCTTATAACCGGTTCTCCTTTGCACTGAAAAGACTAGACTTACACAGGCGTAGCTTTCGTGAAGCCGACGGTTGTTTTCTTGTTGAAAGAGTGACAAACACATATTAAAATTGGAAGACCTTTGAATTTAACATGAAACGTGTCTGCGATGATGTCAAAACTGGTCAAATTCACTCCTAACTCTTATTGATCATTTGTTATCGGATATATCCTCTCGCGTTCGGAATTGCAGGCTTCCCGGTGAAGTTTCTGTTCTGGTCTTGTTCAACCAATCAGAATGTGGCAATTTTTGAAGCCCGCGATTTTCAAACCGCAAATATTTTTATTGCCAAACGTGATTCGTCAAAAACGTCGATAACTTTAATTTTTAAACCCGTTTTAATGGGGAACACTTCAAACCCCAATGAATAAGTTCACGTAAATAAGATACGTTTGAAACATATTTTTTATTCCCACAGAGATGTTTAAAACGGCAATTGTTTAGCTTCTGATCTATAAATAACCAATCAGAGCATCGCACATTTTAAAGTCCGTTCTGCACGATGTAAAGAAAAAAAATCGCATAGTATTGTGGTTTCGTTTTTGTGGTATTATATATAGCTTTTTGCTTGAACTACATATATACCACGGGTACGATACAAAAAACGCTCGTTTCGCTCGCTGTAAAATGAATTTGGAGTTTATAGCGCATCTAACCAAATACATATGAAGATTTTTACTTTTAAACACAATTTATATATCGAATATATATATTTACCCATGGTAACGACTTCCGGTTGTCATATACCATTACAGTTGAAGTGAAAACTTTTCAGGTTGAGAAACACAGAGGGTTTGTTAAATGCCATTTGTATACACTAACTGTGCTATACCACGCCAGATGTCACACGAGAAAAAATGCATCATTGAGTTCATACCGTAATACTTATTCATTGCGCATCGTTATAACTCAGATAAAGACGTCGTCGCTTGGCCTATGATTGTATGATTGATGAGGATTTTACGTGTTCAAATAACCCCTAAGTAAGGAACTATAGGGATGTTCCACAGTAAGAGACCAGTTGCTGGGTGACAAGATATCTTAGCAACAAAAAGAAAGCTTAATTAGCGTCGGTCATTTTCCTGTCTGTCATTAGTTGTCTGACGAGAACCCGGAGTAAGTTTACAAACATAAATACTGATCGTTCAACTAAATGACGTAACTTGATTGAATGCCCGGATGTAATTTTGCGATGCACAGTTTTATACGCCGTTATGGCTTGTAAATGAGCTGCAAAATGTCAATATGACACCAACATCATCACTTCGCCTTCAGGTAACGTATTTATTAGTCACCTTTTTATTAGCAATTGTTTCTATAGGAGTCCCTCACGTAATATAGCCAAATCCCGTCACAATGTCAACTCTTTGTTGTATGCCGTGTATATGACCATTCTGCCTTTGACAATTACATGCTTATATTTTAAGGTGATCCTAAGACTAATTCATACCAGGTCCGAGACTGGCCATAGCTGCCTAATGATAGGTTTAATTTCTTTCCAAGTGTCCAACGAGAAACCCAAACACATACTTTTAAATGTCGAAGCATTTGGTTTACCCAGTATAAGACGTGGATAATCGCTGATATAGCCAGATGCAGGTAACATAACTGGATGCGGGCATATATCGATAGGTTATTACACGATACGGATGGGCAATATCTATAGTGTGATACAATTCATCACATGCATGCTTACACTATAAATGAATATATTTGCATATGTCATTATATAATACCCTTTCTGAGAGAAGTTTCCGTCACACGTGTAATAAGTCTTCCCTAATGCAACCCCCACCGTGTGATGAGAATTGTTTTCGTTATTTATCCACTATTCGGAATACCTCTATTCGGAATACCTTTTATAGTGTCTGTTGATTGGTATATCACGTCAGCAGTATTGCGAACAAAATCCAAATATATATGTTCAGTTTCAAAACATAAAAAAAAATGCTACTTGCATAAGAGGGTTATCTGGTTATGATTCGAGCCACATCATGATAGGGGTTTCCCCTTTCGGTTGACCTCAAGCGCTTAACATCCATCCTATTATTCACGATCGTTTTCTAAGTAGGGTAAAAGTAACTGTTCTATATATTTAACGTTTCAAATTTGGGTTAACATTTAAACTGGCTTTAAGATTTAACAGATGGTGGCCTTCACGATCGCAACATGTAACATTACTGATTAAAAGTAAATATACCACCTTTACTATTGTACGTTTCACAGTAAGTACACAAATGCACACTCTAATAGAGAAATATACCAGTTTCCCTTCCTTATAACCCGATATACAACCAACGCTTTGTACGATAAACGAAGAATAGACGTTCACGATCTGACAGTTTTGTTATGGCTTTGATTATCGATCTTAATCGTCGTCCTACAAGTAAGAGAAACCTCACAGGAAGTTTTCTCAGTTTGGTTTCAATCTATGAGCTGTGTTCGTGCAACGTTGATGAGTGAGACAGACCTGCGATAGAAAGTCGATGGTCGATATGAACAATAGAACAAAATCAATGTTCATATAGTTCATATAGCGATGACGCCGATTGGAAGCTACAATGGCATAACTAGAGAGTATGCTAGGCTTATGTTTGACATCCGTCCATTTAGTTTCCAAGTCCTTTAAAAACAGACTGTTGATTGTAATCTTTAGAATAAATAGGATGTCGTTTGCTCAACAGTTGCTGCTGACTAGGATAACAAAAACAAGGTTAGGCTCCAATATTATGACCGTGTTAGCTGACGACACGATACATGTAACCTTACCCTGGCTTGTGGTTTTGTAACGACCTAGCATATAATATAAATCATATACCATAAAATTAATATACAACATTTATATAGCGTCCATATAGTATGCAAAATATTACTCGAAGGCGCTTTACAACACATGGATAAAAGTATTCGTACGGTGACATTTATATATATAGCAGATACAAAGGCATACAAATCAGCATTCACATCAGGAAAAAACAAATAATTTTTCACCATTTTCATAAAATTTTATAGATGTCTAGACTGGTGAGTTCATGACGTCTGCGCAAAAAAGACTAAAATGTGGGTCTGTATATCCTTCTTTAATTTAGCAAGAGTTTTTTACTTCCTATTGTAGGTAGCAGATTGTAAGCTATTCAACAAATAGGCTGAAACCCTTCCAAATCACCGGTTTCTGAGGAGCTGTTCCATTCAGTGTCTTGTATGTTTACACCAAACTTTTGTAATACGACCCGTATCGTACAGGTAAACCAGTACAATGAATCCAGCACTGGAATAATGTGCTCTCTCTTTCGAGTACGAGCAACCAGACGTGCTGCAGTATTCTGGACTCTAAGCAAACGACCAGTTAGAATGTCAGATAAACAAAAGAGCAGAGCATTTCTATAGTCCAACTGTGATGTGACAAATGAATGCACCAAAGTGTTTCATGCATCTGCAGTTGTAAACTGCCGGATACAGCCGATGTTCCTGATCTGGAAGTAACAGGATTTGGCAATAGCGTCAACTTGTTTCTCCTTGTTTAGTGAACCATCAAACTGTACCCCTAGATTTTCGACACCTGGGACTGGCTCAATAGTTCTGGCACCGACTATGAGCCGGAGACCCATTGTTTGCTGACATTTTGGGGGAAAAGACGATTAGTTCCGTCTTGAGTTGACTCATTAATGACTATTTGAACGTGTTTAAAGGCAGTTATTTTCTCTGTTGTTCTATATAAACTTTTAAAAGAGCATTATATCGATAGCAGAGCAGAGAATCGAGGATCGTAGACAGCATGGTTCCGTTATACGATTGTTACAGACACCCTCTATCTTAAGTTATCGGTATGATGTACAGGGCCAAACACAGAACCAGGGTCAACAAGTTCAAGGTCAACAGGGTAGATTAATGAACAGGGTCAGACATATAACTAGGGACGCTGGTCGTCATGACAACAGGTTCAATGGTATATAGATGGTCACCAATTTCATTTGTACTGTCAACAGGACTAAAAGTAACGCCTGTATCAGCATCAGGGAATATGGCAAAATGGTGAATGGTCAATAGTTCTCGTGTGTCGATGTTGTTTTATGTAAGGTTATTGTATTATTGTGTACAATTATGTACATATAGAATATCTATTTCCTCGTTGTGTTGTTGTGGTAAACATCTTTATTACCATTTCATGCGACAAGAGTACCACGTCGATATTAAAAAAAACAGTTGTGTTAAAAAAATATTAGTATTACGTATACAGTGCAGAAAGCTTGGCGAACTTTAATATTATCATATTTACATACTTAAAGCATGTAGGCAGATGTTAATTTGTTCCAAAGCCGGAAATTTCAAAAAGAAGAGAAAATATTGTTTTGCAATGTATAATGTGGAAATGCGTCGACCTTAATATCGTTATATTTACATATTTACTGATGTTTTCCGCATGAAAACAATAGTAATACGTTACATCACACCTCACAAGAACCGGGACGACATTGGATCGCGCCTTGTCCTGGTGTATATATATCGACGATAATTCGCTGGAGTATTTATTTAATCTCGGGTGTGACTTTCTCATCTATCGATGGATTGAATATTGAAAACTGCGAAGAGCAAGCGGCAAAAGATTACGCTTTTGTTCTGCTCATCAGGATGTCTGTTGCATCATGAATTTCATTTGAATTAATTGTATAGCTCTTTCGCCGTTATATACAGATGTTATTAACACCTGACTTAAGACCCGTCACGGAAGAGATTACCAGAATATATTTACATGTTTCACATTTAATTAAAAAATAGCGACATTGCTGTTTAATCCGACAACCATTGAAAGATACGTGGTACCGCGTTTTCGGTATGAAACTCAGTAAAAACGAAAATATCATTGTAAAGAAAACTACGATTTCTTTTAGAATCTTTTATCATTGGTATAATCAACGAGCTTATGGCGCACTTGAAATGTACACAAACACACATGAAAAATATCCGAGTTTTTCGTGTGTGTAGTATGACTATTTGTTTTGATTTCCCCTCAGTTTAGGAAATGTAACTTAAAAAGGGGGTAACGGGAGTAATCAACAACATCGTACCAATGATTACATGTACTACGTTGATATTTTACGTGTAAGAGAATCTTCACGCTAACAACGCCAAATAGATAGTCTGTTAAACCGAGTTAGGACATTTTCATGAAAGGAGACATCAGTGATATGCCTGCCGTAAACTTCCGTTTGTATTTAGACGATACTTCGATTGTGGGGGCAACCTGACCTAATGACTGCCGGCATCAATTTTAATGTACTATGTTTGCCTATGAAATACAAATAAGATGAACCTTTGTGCATTCGCCATTGACATTTAAAACAATTCAGGAGGTCAATGGTTGTCTTTCATACCATCAGGACATGGATGCTGGGAGATACTGTGAGCAGGATATTTTTGATATACAAACAACGCCCACATTTTTACTTTGATAGGAAGCATGTACACGACGTTAAACCCCGTATACACTGATGTTTGGGAAATACTCAAATTTAGGAGCCTACACCCTAGGTTCATCGTCACCTGATTATCATCCATCTTAATAATACTACCTGTTACACACGTAATGTTGACTTCAGGTAGCATAACGTCTATACCAAGTCTATAAGAGCAGGATCATTTGACAGTGTGGTTTATCTGCGTGCCGTAAACGCGGGTTTAACATCCGATTTTCATACATATTTGTAAACTATAAAGACCGTGCGTGATGAAGTAGTGCCATTCGTTTTGCATTTATAGCTGACCTGCGTTATAAAAATAATATATATTGCGCTCACAAATATTATGCTAGGGGAGACATATTGACTTGATTCGATAAAAAAATTGGAACATGTTTAATGGGAGTCATTTAAATATAATAATTACCACTTTTATTCCTTCGCACTCTCTGTACACAACAATCAGCGGAAATGCATGAAAACACATAACTAATTAGGAACCGGGAAACTGGACAAAATTTCCGTGTTCATTTTTTGTGTAACCTCCTTGTGGGGAGGGTTTGTACGAGGGTGTAAAAAATTGAGGTTAAAAAAGAAGAAATTACAGTATGAGAGTGTGAAAAAGTGAGAGAGAAAAATAAGTGTAGATTTTCGTAAAGAATGGAAACAGAGAGTGGTTCATGTATTGCGGGCTGTAGCTGGGTCAGCACATCCCCAGACAACCCACGAATGATGTTTGTACACAAAAACAAGACAATGGCGGTTATCATGTTTGCTGTCCTTGACTCATCTCAGAGCAGAGAAGTCGATCGAGGAGAGTGTAAAAGGAGGATTCATTGTTATATGCTACAGTATTACCGTCTTAAGGTAACGGAATTATTCTATAGTCCAGAATTAAACTATCTTTGTAAAAGTGTGTTGTGTTCGCCTATAGTTTTGACAGGTTTCTTTATCCGATTGGTCAAGTCATACTGGTTGAATGGATAAGGGACCGCGGTAGCAAAGTGGTTCAGGATTCTGACATTCTGCTACCACTAGCCCCCCACCGCTGGGTCGCGGGTTCGAGGCCTACGTGGGCCAGTCGCCAGGTATTGGCCGTAGGTCGGTGGGTTTTCTCCGGGAACTCCAGTCTTCCTCCACAACCAATACCTGCCACGTCCTTTAATGACCATAGCTGTTAATAGGACTTAAAACACATACAAACCAAACGAATGGGTAATGTTGTGAATAAATGCGAGTTGTTTTAGGGCTCATATATAAGGTAACGCTGATACGATTAACATACCCCCATAAACACTTGAAGTTTTAACAATAGATGGAACAGGAGCCTGTCTAAGTAGGACAGGTTGATAACAAAAGTGGTGTCAAGCTGGTGGCGGGCAATTTCATAACGTACATATATTACTAGGAATATTTTGATAAAATCAACAATAGCTCCGTCATTTCTTGCAACGCCAACAAAAGCATTTTTTAAGAGATGTCCGGTGAAATATCAAAGAATGCATTGAAACATGAGTTGATATTTTTCCACAAAGGGATGACTAGAAAATTGCAGGCTTTAGACTGTACGGATTGCGAGATATAAGATTAAGACGACAGTGTAGCTAATATCCAACTGACGTCATCGCCTGGGAATTCTACAGATTATCTGATGCGTACTTAAGTTTTTCTCATCCGTCTCCGGATAATGGAATAAAATGTCACGGAGAGTCGCCTAACTGTGCCTCACAAAAACATATATAACATCGTACTCGTATTGTGAAAATTGAAAACGGTTCTTTAAGGATCCCCGTCCTTCCGCCAAAAAATGTAATGAGGCATTGTTTTTTTTTTTTCTACGGCATCGCTATTGCATAACCATATCATTTCTGAACAATAACCCATATCTTGCGGTAGTTTCTTTAGATTTTTTGGGATATTATGATATTTCGATTTTTTTTTTCATTTTTTTTTTCAGTGCAACAAAATGAAACAAAAAACATATATTTGATGCAACAATGGTTTATTAGAAATATAACACATAAGAAATAATAACAATGTCAATATTGAAGAACAAAACACAAAAAACTGAGGAATTTTCCAACAATAATACTAAAACAAACAAAAATGCCAGTTACATGAATCAATAAAATTCCTAGTGCCAATGCAACACGTTAAGGACAACGAAAAGAAAATATAGGTGACAAAAAATAAATATCTTGCGGACTTACTTATACAAAATATACAAAAAATTATACAAAAAATTATAAAGATACAAAAAAAGACTAACCAAAAAAGAGAGACAACTCTGACATCTGTACCAATAATAATTCTAAATCCCAAAAAGTCATACACACGATTTACAACATACAATATAGCACTTTTTTATATACGAATATAATACAGAAGGCATTACAAACCATTAAAATTACTTCAAATGTAATAACCAATATAAAACAAAATTGCACATTGTGTATAACAAACAATGTACTTTACTGTGTCATAGCAAAAATGTCACAAGGAACAACAATAACCAAGTTTCACATATTTTACACAACAATAATAAATTTCTACATAGTAGACAAATAACATACCATGTTGTGATATAAAAAAAATCACACCATTCTGAACAAAACAATAATAAACTTTCACATTATGTACAGATAACAACAGATATTGTGGTTTAACGAATATCGCACTATACAACAATAAGAAACTTTTACATTATGTGCAAATAGCAACATACGATGTTGTGGTATAAAAATATCACATTGTAAAAATAACACTGTCGTATGTAATATAAAAAATGAACTTGAAATATAGGCCTATTGGGTATATACATGTAATAACAAATATAGAATATACATGTTATCCTGACTATTGTGATGTATAAAATACTTCCCAGGCCAAAATGTCTGTCCTGTTGGGTATTGCACAACCGTAGCCTAGTACCTTGCCTTACAACCTTTCTGGTCGAGGTATTCAGACAATATCGCAAGTTCAACCACTCGTCTACCCTGCGACCAGGTTAAAAGTTATTGACGTATTCGTGATCACTAGTACTGGAGGGATCCGCATCGTACGTCGGTGTCAGCTCATCAGTAAAATTGCCACTAACTTACTAAGCTTAGTAGGGGCCTCAGTAGCCAGCGTCTCTTCAATGTGTGAACGAGTGTCACTTTGTTTCGTCGCATAGTCGTGGTCTAGCAGTTGATATTGGACATCGTTGTTATTATTGTTTTCTGTTAATGCGTTTAGTTTACATTTAAAACGGCCGATTTTACGTCGGGTTTGCATGTCGGCCACCACTGCTACGACGTTGTTTACATCGTTACGACGGATTTTTTGCCCACACTTTCGTGATTGGAGATTTTCAACGCAAGGGACACAACTATGTAGTCGAAACGTTATTCAAACGAAATCTATTCAAGGGAAGATAACAACATTGTCGAAATGGTAATCAGGGGTAGGTGAATATAACACTGAAAAACGACAGTGGAAATCTTTAGTGTTTTGCTCTGGCTGGGACGGGGATTCTTAAGTCTCAGGCCGGGGTTCGTTTAAGCAGCAGAAAATTAATAAGAAGTACTATATTCACTGCGTAATGACTTTCTGTCAATATCTTAAATGGTTGTCAACTTTATAAATTACTCTGTCTATTGGTTTATTCACTGTAATCGTTATTGTGTGTACATATCTAGGCTGACCTAACTGGTCCAAACTGGTCGATAAGGCTTGGTCAGAACTAGACAAGAGCAATCAAAGTCATACCAATGTTGGTCAATATTAGCTTGACCACTGCACTTCTCGATATGATGTCGAAAGTTCAACTGTCGGATGGATGTCGAAAGATATAGTTATAAATTTGGCAGAATTTTTTATGACATGAATATGATGTGTAATCTAGCATGTGTAAACAAAAGCGCCGCCAAGTACTTTATTACACATGTGTGTGTACACTGTACCATGTACTACGCTGAAATGGTCATGAATACTGGTCAGCCATATACACCCATTAATGTATAGTGTTAACATGTGTCTTCGAAGATTATACGTTTTTATTACGACCTTTCATACGGAACCTCATTTGTAAATTGCAGTAATGTTACGGCCATTGCAGACAAAGACACTTTGCTTACCCCTGAAAACACTAGCAAAAACTGTTTGAGGAGAAAGTGAAATAAAATATCAGAGAGAAATACATCATCTGCGATAGAAGAACACCCACCCTGTTTTAGATACATTTAAAACACGCGTAGGAAGCGTATAAAATCAGTAAACAATAATTTGGCTTTCCACCGTACCTGACGTCACTCAAGGAATATTCCTGCGGTTTCGACAGCGAAATAGAGACCTTGATAACAATATGACGGGTTATTCTTTTGTTCAACTATACCAAGGACGATGGTGCCACGTCTGTTCTTGTCCTAGGCATGACGTCACAATTGAAACAATTGAAACTTTCAACCAATCACAGGTCTGATAGGTCATATTAATAGGTTAATACGCAATAACATATTTTGAACGAAACGGTGCTGCCACCTATATAAGGCGGCATTTTCATCGCTCGTATTCACAAGACCGTTCGCTATGTGGCTATATCAGTCAATAATATATTAGGTTTCGGCAGAATAACGTTTCGGGGGTTTGTTGGAAATAGATTATTAATAAAGAATTCCAAGCTACTCGATTGTCTACCATAGTCTTGATTTGCTCTAGAATGATCATTTTCTGGACGAACTAGACAGGGGGTCAAGAAGCACTGATATCATCACAAAGCACGTTGCTCATGTATTGCAGGTCATGCTTCAGAAATGGCTCTCACTATGTAACAAACACTTTAATGGAATCAATACTTATGAGAACATCTTATTACGAATGATTTCTTAGAGCCCTTTTGTTTAAAACTATCAGAGCAAACGCTGTCTGTGACAATACAACACATTTACTCCTCAGTTATTTACTACAGAACTTGGTCCCCTAGAACAGACCATCATTCACGAATTACAAAAGTTATTTTATGTGCAAAACTTCTTCTCGCTTATATATGACAATTATGTCATAATTTCTATCAAACTATGTCTTTCTACACAAATAGTAGATTATCCAGCGGAATGATGGATACCATCCTCGATATTAAGGGGTTACGCTCACTTTCGCTCTCTACACCCCTGGGATATGTCATAGCAAAATTGAAGGCACGAAGATAGCTGTTTGATTGGTCTCAGATTAAAAAAACTGACCAATCGCTAGGCTGATGCCTGTTCTTTGAAGATTACAAAGGAGAGACGCCTGACTTCAAAGCCTGTCAATATTTACCGTAACGTGACTGCGACCTTCTTTTTATGTACATGAAAGGATCGAACTAGTCTTCTATTCTCATCAACAAGGTGGCACACACCGATCCTTCAATTTTGTTATGACTTGTTCCCGGGGTGCAGAGAGCGAAAGTGAGCGTAACCCCTGGATATCTAGGATGCATGGATACTGAATAACGGGTTATTTTCGCTGCATTTTCATTTTCGAATATTTTGTCCCCCGTTATGACGAAGAACTTATTGCTACAGCGAATATTTGTAAACAATACTATAATACACGCTAGCTTCTTCAAAACATCCAGTCGGAAATTGTTATCGAAATGGTTTTTGGTTTTAGAAAGCTCCGGTCTACTGTAACAATAATATTATATTTGACTTTACCTGCAGGGGACCGTGCACTATTTAAAGGTGTGATCTGCATTTAGATATAAATTAAGCTTTTTGCTGACTTACTCAACACAGATATGTCATTTCCATTAAAATTCCGCTATCTCAGCGGTGAAAACCGCAGCGGTTGGACAAGGTGGTACTGGCGGATGTGCTTAAATAATTATCTATGTCACGCCTAACTATTTTATAGACGTTGATGAATGGTCATGAAAACACATTACACTAAAATGTACATGGTAAAATAGATACAATCCATCAATGTTTATATTACAGAAGAAACTATAATTTGGGAGTCGAAAACAAAGTGACCTTCGTTAACTAACTTTTACGCTAACTTTGCTATGCAAAGCAAGAGTAATTCTCATACTACTCCTTAACCTCAGTTTTTTTCGGTTTTTTTCTAAATATTCTGCAAATAACACACATCATGTCTCGGATAAACAGCTATGAAATGTAATGACAATATTTTCAAAACTTTTAATAATTAACATCTTAAAATAACTTCATATGGATAACATCTATTTCTATTGCCACTGCACGTACGTGCTGGAAATAAATTGTTGATTTAATGTGTATATGACTTGAATATCAAAGGAACAAGTACTCATGCGAGCCACACATATCCCAATTCCAGCAGCAATATAGCATTTAAAAATTAACTATAACGCCATTCCATGCTGATTCGTTACAATCTCTTTCATGGCTTCATTTCCCCCTGTTAAACGCGCATTTATTCTTAACTTCTTTTTCTATGATCTCAAGTTTCAATGCCTGATCTATGCAGACAAAGAATTCTCTGTTCATGTACGCATGTGCATATATGAATCGTTCACCAGCGTTATTGTAATGTACGAGAATGTAAAATACGAAGCAGATCTTAAATGAATTATTTTGAATACCGAACGTAAATCTACACATTTATAAAAGTTTATTGTAGTAATTGAAATTTTGTTAATATTATTTGATATATCAATTAAGTTCTATGTAAAGTTGTGAGCACAAAGAAAGAACTTTATTTCAAGCAGGTTAAAACGGAAGTCTGTCGCATTTGTACACGTATATGATTGCCACACAATATAACTTTATGTAAATACATATATAACTCAACTAATTATTCCTACCTAAACATACACAAACTCCAAAATCAAAAATGATAGTTATTAATCGTAGCAGTAACGTTGCGTCCATACTGATGTAATACATTAGTAGGAATTATGTATAGGCCCCGTTGAAATACCCAGCATCACATAAGCGCTTATCAATGATGTGTCATTGCAAACGTTTTGTTTGAATATCTGGCCGGCAGTTCTATGTCTAGAGTAAAGATAAGGAAATAAATATCCATACAACATATTACACCTGTACTAGTAACAAAGGATAGGTTTTTGTGTTAAAATGGAGATTGTAAAACTTAAACTCAAATGTCTATTCAAAATATAAACAGAACGCTGGTCTGATATCAAAGAAATGAAACAAAATGCAAATGAATGTTCGGCACGTGATAAAGATGAATGAGATATTTTAAGTACGTCAGGAAATGTCATCTAGTTTATATTTCCAAATGAATTTTACACTTTACATAGATTCCCTGAGTGCGGTAATTGATTAAATTACCTGGTACCTCAGTATAAGCTTTAGTTTATCACTGTCCATGTCAGAGATGACCCTGATTCTCTCAAACTTTCTGCGAGTCACTTAGCCTAACTTGGGACTTGGAGACGCTGACATGGTGGTTCATTGACACGAGTTGCTCCGATCAAACAGATAAAATATAGTCTGCGGGCTTACTTAAAATGAAAGATAACTGCGAAATTAAAAGTTGTGTTTCCCCCAGGGAATAGTTTCCCAATGATAGGTTATAGATCTGATTTTTCATGAGGCCTGCGTATTGTTAAGCTAACCAGGCTTTTACCAGATGGGCAGCTTGTAATTTTTCCCATTGTAATTTGTTATCAGTGTTTTGGTTGAATGAATTAATGTTTTTCAATATTTCACTGGTAAAAAAATGTAGAAAAATATGTTATATGCATTGTAGTGTGCAAATAAAGCGAATGTCTGTCGTAAAAACAGTCTATGGCTGTCACACACTAAAACGTTAAATACGTATGCAACTCAGTTATTTCTTCCGACTTAATCATTGCTTCATTACTGATTTAATACATATGTAGGAATACATTTTAGGCCCCTTTGAAATACATGTATCCTGCGTCACATAAGCGCTTATCAATGAAGTGTCACTGCAAACGTTTTGTTGGACTATCTGGCTGGCAGTTCGTTGTCTAGAGTGAAGATATGGGAATGAATACTCTTCTGCAAAAAATAGTCTCGTATAGCATATCCAAACATCATATTACTTACACCTGTACTAGTAAAAAAAGGATAGATGTTTGTTTTGTATTATTTTACGGCCTGTCGATAATACGAGTCATTTAAGTCCAAACAACGCTAAAAAATAGAGTTAAAAATGGAGAATATAAACTTAAACTCAATTGCCTATATAAACAAAACGCTGGTTTGATAAAAAAATATTATCATAGAATACGAATGAATGTTTGCCACGTCTGGTAAAAAATCATAAAATTAAATATGAAAGAAGAATGAATAAAATACAAAATATGCCAGAGAAATATTCGTCTAGAAGAATGAAATATTTAGAGTACGTCAGGTAAAGTCTAAGTAAAATATGAAAGAGGAATATTTGTCTGAACGGATGAAATACTAAATATGCCAGAGGAATATTCGTATAAAGGAATGAAATATTTAAAAGTACGTCAGGAAATGTCATCTGGTTCATATTTCCAATTGAATTTTACACTATGCTTAGATTCCTTTGATGCGATAACTGATTAAATTATCTGGCATCCCTCAAGTGTGGATCGGGTACATCATCTTAAGTTCAATGGGCGACGGATTATGTTAAGTTTGTGTCAGTTATATAGCATGTGTTAATTTATACTTTCGGTATTTCAATTCGAGCACGGTGCTCTGCCATGAACGTACCAGATAAAGAGTTACATACCCAATGCTGTTTTCACACTGTATGGTCGCTTCGCACTCAATAACCTTCTACAAAGCCTATTGACAGTCCTCAATCAATAGGCGTCGATGTAGGTTTCATCTGTTTTCTCACGATTTCTGCTGTGACGATCGAATTCAAATAGGTTTGTTTTACTGTATCTCATGGTACTGCCCCGATATAATCGTGTTTTTTGTGGCACCAGCTGAACATCGAATTTTACTTCAAATGTATATGAATCAAGTGAACACAAAGGAAATACTACTTTTTTCTTTCTGTTTCTATCTTTATAATTACGTTTTTGATTATGTTAGAATGTGCGCCCCGTTGTATCGTTGTTTCTGCCCACTACCCATTTCAATAACGCGAGACTATACCTAGTTTATACGGCGGATTTCGTCCATGGGGACGCTTTCTTTTTCTTTACACCCGGTCATATTCCCTTTCAGGATAAAATGTAACATAACAAATCTTTCTAGTCCGACATTCATTCATAACACGCGAGTCTTGCTAATGTTTATAATAAATAATCATATACAACATTTGATATAGCGGCCTATCTAGCTAGAATAAGCCACTCTAAAGGTCTTTACAGTACATATAAATACATTTAATACAATTAGCATATGATAAATCAAAGTTATTTTGGAGCTGCCTTTTCAGGCGCTAACTACTAGTCATAAGCCACCTGGTTAATATACCCCTATGTATGTATGACTGCGTGTGTGCTTGAGATGTAATGTGTCCTGTTTGTAGTGGGAGCGTACAATGTACATCAAACGGCATCATTTATGGTGCCACCTCACTTGAATGCTACAGCACAGATACTTCAACATCCACTCAAGACCAATTCATACTCCACCTGGGTTGTTGGAGTTGTATTGGCAGGAGAAATATACTTTCTCTGAATATCCATGCGTACTACAACTTCGGGGATCGAACCCCGGCCGCCTGCATTAAAGGCCGGAGTGTTAACCACTCGACCATAAATGACGTAGATACATGCAAAAAAAACCACCAAAAATGTCTCATCAACATACAAAAATGTTTAACATGGATTTGTTACGTGTAAACATAATATCAATAATATAATACAAAATATCGTGCAAGGTTGATCAAGTTTGTGTTTCTATATGCCGTTTCTATAAGTCTTTTTCCTCAGAGAAACATTACCTTTAAGTTGTTTGTTGCTGACACTTAAAAATGAAACGAAAACACAATGAAATGTACAAAACAATTTGATACAGACTTCCTGGTGTTTACCGAACATATATTAATGTTACACAAATATGTTCATTTCTATGATCTATAACCTAGGCAGATGAATCATCTGCTTTAAAATATTTAATGACGTCAGCATCAATGTAAAACAACCTTCATATTAACATTATAATATTTTTTGTATTTAACGACATTCACCTAACATTAAACAATATACACAGATATAGAGGATATTTAATGTTTTTTCGTTGAATACCAGTTATAATCACAAGTACGGCAGAATAAAGATATTCTTAATATCTACATCAGTACGTGTATATTCCGCCATGTAAATTAAATGTGTACAGTATTCAACGGGAAAAGAAATATAAACATGTCACGCCGAAAATATGAATGTATTCATAAATTGTGGGATTTAGTATAATATTTGGCGCCATTATCCAATTACGTCGCTCTTAACAACAAGACTGCGAGCTACTTTTTAAACGTGTTACTCCACGCAGTTTTACTGAGAATCAGCGGCTTTGGAATGTAGTGTTTTGTAAATATGAAATAAATACATGATCTTATACCATCACACGTGAAGACATAACGCACTTTTATCATAACAAATCTTATAGAGAATTGTTCTAAATGATTAAACTATGCTTATTGTTGAGTGGATATAAATTAAACCAAAAAGAAAAATTTGCTTAAAACAGTCTTCACGTATTTACATTACACGTAAAAAGAAATAACACCAGCGATCATAACTTTATAAATACAAAACGATCACATGTTTGTTTGTTATTTCATTTCATCCCTGTCAATGTTACGTCTGGAAGATAGATTAAAATTACACAATACATCGGTTTTAATTAATCACTCAAACGACTACGATTGTTAAATTTCAGTTTCGTAAATATCGCTTTGATGGCGATTTACACTCAGAATGCAGCAATTATACGTGTTTATTTCCATGATAAATGACTTATAATTCAAATGCAGGCAAGACAGATACACTGCACAAACATATCAATGAGTCCTGAGATATATATACCTTTAAATGCACTTAGTTTACATTTAAATATCTAACGAAACGGTCGGTTTTAATCTTAAACTGAATTGGAGGAAACGATCAGGTAAACAGACTAGGCAATGACAAACGATTCTTATAGATTGGCTTATATGTAGACAGTCTGACGAACTTTATGAAAAGAAAACAGTTGATCGCTTTTCCCGCATAAGAATGGTGAAGTCAACAGCTAAAAGTGCATAAATATTTGCAAAATGATTTGTAATAAGTTTTGAAAAGGGCAAACCATACATTGAATAATTCATAAATAAACGACGTTCTCGAAACGTGTGAAGCTAACCATGCGTTACTAATTGTCTGTCAATGTATCAAGCTTATTCACTCAGTCATAATTAATGGTTTTGTACGTTGCCCCGGGTTACACAGAACGACCCATATGTTTGTGGTTTACAATGACTTCTATCCTGACTGTAAATTAAATTGCAAAATGTTGTTAGTCAAAGTTTAAAGGTTGATTACAAAACACGTAATTGAATTTTCTATGAGTGGTTAAGCCATTTTAATCCCCGCAGTCGGGATACAATTCTATGTATGAGCATGATTTAAAATAGATACTATATCCGGCCTTCAATTTCAGTTCGTTACCAGAATGTTCCCTCGCATAGAACTATATATTAGATGAATGTTTTTTTTGTCTCAATGCACGGAAAATACTTTTGTGTAAATGGACATCTGAGTGGGCCACAGCTTCGAGAAGTCGCACATTTGAGATGATACTTACACAGAACACACTACGTTATTGAAACTAAACAACAAAAGTAAGACAGGACAATACAAAACATTGCCAATACGATCGCTTCCAATACAAGAAATCGCTTCCTCAACTTGATTTCATGTTAAATGATCTGTTTGATCCAGAAAAAAAAGAAAAGATGTCAACTTCAAACGCAGTTTACTTCACAGAATTATATGATATAGTTTCAAATGTAACTGTTTTCATGTAATTTATTTACACATGCCTTTTCGGTCGATTCGTTATATGATTAATTAAATGAAATGAACCTAAAACCAACGAACATATGTGAAAGATAAACATGCAATTTAAGAAAAAAACGATTATGATTAAAGAGCCTATTAAAAAATTAAGAAGGCAGCATGTGGTAACGGGGGAAATGTAATTGGTAACAATGAAACATTAAATGTCATAATTCTAAAAATTATTGAAAGCAAAGAATGATACATTTTATGTAATGACTCTGATGTGTACTTGTTATAATAATAATACTTAACCTAAAGCATAAAGCACAATTTTGACAAAGACTAATGACTTTTAGGTGTTTTGCAAGGCCACGCAGGCAAAAACATTGGGCGGAAATCGTCGGGTGTGTCCGCCATCTGATTGATCATACCATTGTCGTGAGGACAGACGCTGAATGAGGAAGAAGTAAACTCTCATACACACACGTAGCTGTTCTGAAAATAGCACATTCGACGATAAACATCTACACATAGAAACATCATTAACACTGTAATGCGACAGTTGACCAGAGTATATACCTTTGTTTACCTTTGCTGGCTCGGGGTGAAGAAAGGAATGCTGTTTACCTTTGAATGCCTCGTATAATATGTTTTCTGCAGAAACTCCTGGAACATTGGCTTGTTTTTACCATCTAATTTTGAAACCGAAAGCAACTTAAATGAGCATGTATTGAACTTATTGCAATACTGTGTACCCGGCAAATTATCGTCCTCAGTAATTAGATACAAAAACTTTAGTAAGCGCAGTGATCATTGAGCCAAATATTTTTAACCCAAAAATGTGCTGCGGTGTTGATCGTTCGCTCAAGCAAAGATGTTGATTGGTTCTCTAAAACAGAGAGCACACCAGTCGTTATAACTGTTAATTTCTGCTTTAGTGTTGTCACTGATTTTTTCGGTGTCCGTGTTCAGGTTATGATATTTCATTTGGAAGTGACCTTTAGTTATCTTATTGCCTGTGGTAACCGTTTACATTAAACTCTTACTGTTGTTGCTATGTTGAAAATCAACAATAAAACTCTCCAAGTATGTTGTTTCTGAACAACTCAAAGGAGAAATTTAAATCCGCAACTTTCCTTTCTCTTATTAAAACCAGATGACAAAATCATGGTTTAATTTGATATACTTGTACATTTTTACATTACTTTATTATTTATATTTTGAATATACAAACAACGCTCAGCTCACAGAAACATGACTACATGTACAAGATTGTTCAGGCCAATTCAACGTGTATGAACACACTTATGAACACAAATAAGAAAACAAAACTTTTCAAGCAAAATGCACATTATTTGGTTTGCTTTGTTCAGGATATAAGTCCTTAAACCCGCCAAGGACATATAAAGACTGTGTTTGTGATTTAAGAGCTACATTATAGGGCCAGCACACTCAAACGAAATAATGTTTGATGACGCGGTCATCATGTTACACAAACAACGCCCGTACAATACGACATCTAAATGTATAACACTAGACAGGTGTTTTGTTGATGTTAATGTTGGTCAAATACCTTATATGATCGATTAGTAACCATTTGTTGACATCTTAACCAACGTTCAAGGAAAATGGCTTTTTTGAAAAATACGACATACATTGTACAGTTAAATGTAATACACTGTTAAACATTTAAACAGGGCATTCCATGAATAACTTGTATAGATGTATCTCTAACACCGATCAAACATCACTACATCTTTTTCATCTGTTAGGGAAGTACGATGATAGAGTTGTTACAACTATTTACATTTTACGTCACAGAAACCTTTCGTGGGCAAAGTTTTTTTAAAGTCTTATTAGCTTTCTTTTCTTATTTTGGAGATGCAATGCATATTGAGGTAAACATATGAATTATATATTTCACATAAGCTATACAGTAAATGATTATGGCAACCAAGGTATGGCTAATATGGCTAATATCAGTGTTGGTTCAAAGACTCACCTTCAACGAGGATTTCTATATTAAAGATACAAAAAGTGAGTAATACGCAGTTAAACTGACAAGGCTTTAAGTAAAACATTAAAAACTGCGATATTAGGACACATTAATAAGTGTCTGGTCAGCTTAATTAAATATATGATGTATGGTTTACATGTCTTCTGTCATTTAACGTATCTTCAACAAAATATTACATGCGTACGAATCTTTATTGTCATTAAATTTGAAAACAAAACTTTACATACGTTTTGAAAAGAAAAAAAAAGATTAACATGTTTATTATAACAAAGGTTTACAATGCTTTACATTCACTTATACGAATGACAAACGCCGCCTACACGTATAACCATAACAAATCACTGTAAGTAAATAACTTACACAACTCCCTATTTCTCGACGTCATCACTTCCTTATAATGCTTATTGGATTTTTGCGCAGGACAGATTTCAATTTAGCCTATGTACGACTAATTCGTGTTGTACATAGAATGTCGAAAGTATTTGCTTTGCACAACACACATGGAGGCACGTCCTTAAATGATCTTAGTTGTTTAAACCAAACCAAGTTTTCTTGAATGTCCTTAACCAAAGCACCATCAACAAACTATGCAGATTCCTAATCAATTGTTTTTATATTTATTGTTTCAAGTTGGTGATAGGGTTTTAAGGGCTCGTCAACTCCAAAAGATCACTTTATTCATGATGCTTATTCAAGGTACGCGATTGGGTTATCAAGCATCAAACCATTATTAAATCGAAAATAAAGTTAAAAAATATATCAAAAAACTGATTTATTTATTTATATAGGGCTTTTGAAGTCCCGTGATATGCCAATTTAGATAATGGCCGTTTCAAAGCGTCGTTTAACTTACTGGAACGCGTTATTGCTGAAAACAGCCTATTATACGACTGCTGGAGCATGTCTGATATTATATAGCAGGCCAGCACGTGTACAGTACGTGTACTGATATTATATAGCAGGCCAGCACGTGTACAGAACATGTACTGATATTATATAGCAGGCCAGCACGTGTACAGTACGTGTACTGATATTATATAGCAGGCCAGCACGTGTACAGTACGTGTACTGATATTATATAGCAGGCCAGCACGTGTACAGTACGTGTACTGATATTATATAGCAGGCCAGCACGTGTACAGTACGTGTACTGATATTATATAGCAGGCCAGCACGTGTACAGTAAGTGTACTGATATTATATAGCAGGCCAGCACGTGTACAGTACGTGTACTAATATTATATAGCAGGCCAGCACGTGTACAGTAAGTGTACTGATATTATATAGCAGGCTAGCACGTGTACAGTACGTGTACTAATATTAGTATAATTGTATATTTCTGCCCATCGATTTTACATGTTTTGAGTTTAAAGTCTACGCAAAAGCCTATACCATTCGAGAACGGAAGCGTAGGAGGACACAACCGAATAGATAGAGTAGGGAGGACACAACCGAACAGATAGAGTAGGGAGGACACAGCCGAACAGAAAGAGTAGGGAGGACACAACCGAACAGATAGAGTAGGGAGGACACAACCGAACAGATAGAGTAGGGAGGACACAACCGAACAGATAGAGTAGGGAGGACACAACCGAACAGATAGAGTAGGGAGGACACAACCGAACAGATAGAGTAGGGAGGACACAACCGAACAGATAGAGTAGGGAGGACACAACCGAACAGATAGAGTAGGGAGGACACAACCGAACAGATAGAGTAGGGAGGACACAACCGAACAGATAGAGTAGGGAGGACACAACCGAACAGATAGAGTAGGGAGGACACAACCGAACAGATAGAGTAGGGAGGACACAACCGAACAGATAGAGTAGGGAGGACACAACCGAACAGATAGAGTAGGGAGGACACAACCGAACAGATAGAGTAGGGAGGACACAACCGAACAGATAGAGTAGGGAGGACACAACCGAACAGATAGAGTAGGGAGGACACAACCGAACAGATAGAGTAGGGAGGACACAACCGAACAGATAGAGTAGGGAGGACACAACCGAACAGATAGAGTAGGGAGGACACAACCGAACAGATAGAGTAGGGAGGACACAACCGAACAGATAGAGTAGGGAGGACACAACCGAACAGATAGAGTAGGGAAGACACAACCGAACAGATAGAGTAGGGAGGACACAACCGAACAGATAGAGTAGGGAGGACACAACCGAACAGATAGAGTAGGGAGGACACAACCGAACAGATAGAGTAGGGAGGACACAACCGAACAGATAGAGTAGGGAGGACACAACCGAACAGATAGAGTAGGGAGGACACAACCGAACAGATAGAGTAGGGAGGACACAACCGAACAGATAGAGTAGGGAGGACACAACCGAACAGATAGAGTAGGGAGGACACAACCGAACAGATAGAGTAGGGAGGACACAACCGAACAGATAGAGTAGGGAGGACACAACCGAACAGATAGAGTAGGGAGGACACAACCGAACAGATAGAGTAGGGAGGACACAACCGAACAGATAGAGTAGGGAGGACACAACCGAACAGATAGAGTAGGGAGGACACAACCGAACAGATAGAGTAGGGAGGACACAACCGAACAGATAGAGTAGGGAGGACACAACCGAACAGATAGAGTAGGGAGGACACAACCGAACAGATAGAGTAGGGAGGACACAACCGAACAGATAGAGTAGGGAGGACACAACCGAACAGATAGAGTAGGGAGGACACAACCGAACAGATAGAGTAGGGAGGACACAACCGAACAGATAGAGTAGGGAGGACACAACCGAACAGATAGAGTAGGGAGGACACAACCGAACAGATAGAGTAGGGAGGACACAACCGAACAGATAGAGTAGGGAGGACACAACCGAACAGATAGAGTAGGGAGGACACAACCGAACAGATAGAGTAGGGAGGACACAACCGAACAGATAGAGTAGGGAGGACACAACCGAACAGATAGAGTAGGGAGGACACAACCGAACAGATAGAGTAGGGAGGACACAACCGAACAGATAGAGTAGGGAGGACACAACCGAACAGATAGAGTAGGGAGGACACAACCGAACAGATAGAGTAGGGAGGACACAACCGAACAGATAGAGTAGGGAGGACACAACCGAACAGATAGAGTAGGGAGGACACAACCGAACAGATAGAGTAGGGAGGACACAACCGAACAGATAGAGTAGGGAGGACACAACCGAACAGATAGAGTAGGGAGGACACAACCGAACAGATAGAGTAGGGAGGACACAACCGAACAGATAGAGTAGGGAGGACACAACCGAACAGATAGAGTAGGGAGGACACAACCGAACAGATAGAGTAGGGAGGACACAGCCGAACAGAAAGATTAGGGAAGGATCAAGAAAAGATATAGATACCAGATGTTAAAATTGGGACATAAATTAGCAGAAGAACCCCTCATACCCCACCCCTTTCCCCGATTCGTTATAGTCCAATCTCTACTCAACGAGCGGACCCATTTCCCTGCATACTTGCTTATCGAAGATCATTCGTTATCTTTCAAATCCGGCGTATTCAATCATTAAATCTTGAACGTAAAAATGTATTGCATTCATGACCCAGAAGCTGAAATTCAGTTTATAAAATATAAGGTTGTTCTATTCGTTACCATAATGAGATGCTGTGTATTTAATAATGCAGAGAGTTTTCATTATATAATACATTTCAATGACATGGTAAAGATTCTTTTAAAATTTGTTCATAATAAATACAACTAAAATATTACCATGTATGAGTTATCAACAAAATGATTATACATTGTATTTTATCATGACTTGGGTTGGTTTATATATATTGTTTAACGTCATATTAACAGCTAAGGTGATTTAATGACGTGCCTGCATGTGTGTATGTGTGTCGGAGACCGTGTATGTTAGGGGACTTAGCTCTTTGTGATGGAGCGGATCTGATGCCGACTTTATAGTGCTATCTCACTGAAATACCATGCCGAATGAACCCAGCACTCCGCCCGGTCACATTCTACTGACAACAGGTGAAGTAATGTTTTGATTGATAATATCAATATATCCTTTTTATAGATTTTAATACCGCATACAACAGTAAAGGATTAAACCATAACAACAGCTATTGGGCTTTTAGTGAACTTACTTCCTTGTGATAGAGCGGATCTGTTGCCGACTTTGTAGTGCTATCTCACTGAAATACCATGCCGAAGGAACCCAGCATTCCGCCCGGTCACATTATACTGACAACAGGTGAAGCAATGTTTTGATTGATAATATCAATATATCCGTTTTTATAGATTTTAATACCCCATACAACAGTAAAGGATTAAACCATAACAACGGCTATTGGGCTTTTGATGTACAGCGTTTAAACATCCCCATACACTATGTCAAACAAGTGCTTTGATAAATCACAACAAAGCGCTCAAGGGAAGTTACTTTGGCAAATTGGTTCTGTCTGAAACGCGTGTAGCTATCAGTTCCGGTATTTCCTCCGGCGCACGAACCCGAGGACATGTGATGATATATGTGTGTAGAACAAAACGAGAGATGACCAGTGGTCATTGCAACATGTGTCTGGATGACGTTTTCATCAATTATTTGACCTCGACACACCGGAGATGAAAGATGGTTGTGACGAAGAAAATCATTGTACAATAGCAACTTTGGTGAGGGGGAGGGAGGGGATTTACGTCTTTGCAAAACCCGAGGTCACATACTTGAAGGATGCCTAGGAAGACAACACCGAAAGGAAAAAGTAGGAAAGTAAGAAAGTGGAAAAGGGGGCATATAAGTATAACGTTAATGACAGATTTACCTTACCGCTTGACGTTAAGCATTCACTGGGTGGCAGAAATGACCGGTTAGCCTGATGACAGTATAATGTAACTGAATGCAATAACGTTTCAGAGAACTGTCCCTTTATATTGAACACCCGTTGTTCCGAGGACGTTTAAAGCAAACATACAAAATTAAACATACGAATTGCAAACTCAAACCATATCCAATTAAGATATCAATATGGAAGTTTTAAATCCTACAACTGGCCCATCTGTCCCCGGATGCTAAAGGATTGGTTAGCTTTAGCCAGTTGTTAGTTAAAACTTTAAATTGTTGTCGAGAAAAAGCAAGATTTTTTGAAATATATTAAATTCTCAAAATACATTAGTCTTATTTGTCTCAAAAACCTGTATCAGTGAAATGATATCAGCTGTTCTTGATTTGTATTCATATTTTATATTTCCCCTAACCACTTATAATAATATCCAACGTGTAGCAACCGGGGCATTAATGTTGCATTTCTAAATGAACGTTTATTTTCTGTACATCTCTCCTCATTTAACCTGTAGTCATACGTTCATCATGTAAGTGATATTGATCCAATACATATTGTCTAAACATTAATAGTTATTGCTCTTTTAATTAGGACTACAGTCGATACGACCTACTCTATAGATCTAAGAGTGTATTTGAGTAGATACTGATTCTGTGTAGGTTGTGTTCATTTCCAATAGTGATCTTATCTGTTAACTTGTCACACCACACCCGTACAACTGAATTCTTAGTTATCGATTTATATGCATGCACTCAGCCTTATCAACCCGCGTTATCCCATTGGCAAATTCCAACACATTCAGGTAAAACTTGAGTTTTTAATTGCATGAGGTCATATCAAGTCACACAGTATATGTTTCTAAGTCTAATTATAATAAGTGCTTATTCCTTTTTCATCAAGCTAGTAACACTTGCACTGATAATCTTAGTTCTGTATTTATATTGTCTTAGCAACGTTACCAATCGTGACTTGGTTACATTAATTAGTTGATTTATAGGCAGAACCTACTGGAAAAATAGGACAAATAAAGCTCATTTATAGACCCAACGATGGAATAAACCCATCACCGAAAGGAAAATCAATTGATCATTCTGATGATAAACGCCTGAAATTAGATGTGTCGCCGAATTAGTGGACACTCATACAAAGAATTGTTAGCTTTACTACAGCTGTCATATATACATTTCCATTGATATCTACTACACATGGAAGTATATAAACAAACATTGAAATTCCACGTTAAAAATCTGCTGTTGTCAACATAATGAGTCAATACAAAAATTGCCCTTTTATTGAAAACAAAATTATAAAAACAAAATTTGCAGATAAGATATTTTAATGTGATCAAGCTAACAAGTTTTTTGATATTCTGGTTACGATGTGCAGGCTTGTTATAATCAAGAACACGGTTTTAATTAAAGTCCATTACGGTTCCATCACGTAGATATTCAACCTAATTCTATTAATAAAAAATCTGTCTTCGATGGAGATTTTCGGCCAAAACTGATTAATTCTAATATCAGAGTGTATATTATGACATTGCAAAGCAAGGATCGAACAAAACAAAACAGATGTCAGTGTAAAGCCATATTAATCATTAGAAGATAACCATATCGCTTATTTAAATTCGATTACGATGCGTGTTTTGACATACATAATAAGAACGTGCTTTTGTTTGTTTTTAGTAACAATAACAACAGTTCTACTGATCGGCCCTTTATATAAACG
Organism: Mizuhopecten yessoensis; assembly: GCF_002113885.1. Classification (NCBI taxonomy): domain Eukaryota; kingdom Metazoa; phylum Mollusca; class Bivalvia; order Pectinida; family Pectinidae; genus Mizuhopecten; species Mizuhopecten yessoensis. Next base: position 462,460 of record NW_018407883.1, on the reverse strand, counting down.
CCTGATACATTTACATTCTGTAACTTTGCGAACACACCCTGACCTAGATATATTCTGCTACAAAGGAGATTGTCTGTTTAATTTGCATCATTGCTCCTTCAGATATATATTCATTTGATGATCTTCCACTTGACGTTCCAAGTAGATTGAAATGCCTTCTGCACGAAACTCAGATCACGATCCATGTTTTCAATAAATACAGTACGAATACAGATCGATCCCATTTATTGAATTACCACAAATCATTAGGATCTCGCAATATGCTATACCATTGTTTGATATGAAGGTCCAACATTTTGATCATGTTCATTAAATTGCTGCAACTACCAAAGCTGTCGATGTGTGGACGTGGCATAACTTGGATGCCTCTTAAGATTTTCATGCCGGCCGTAATCGATGAAGCAGAAGACGCTTACCCTTCCGGAACACATGGGATTTGTTTTCTTTTTCTGTTTTTTCAAACCCCCAAGCGGCGCAAAGCGCCGCCGGGGTTTGATCTGTAAACACTTTGTCCACTTCCCGTGCTTCCCCATGCGTGAAAGCCTTCTGGGAAATTAAGGCCGCATACTGTCTACAAAAATATGTTGGTAAACCCTACCGTATCGGTATTGATTGCAGTTTACTTGTAAAATATCATGAATTCTCTATTTAATAAAAACATATATTTAATGCAGTGAAGATAAACGAAACATTATATCTTCACAAGTAAAAACTTCACTCTGTAAGTATTGTCCAATCTGAACGGTACATTATATTTCTGCGTAGATTTTCAGTTTCAAGTTTAGATGAAGTGACGGCAGTATAAGTGGTTGAGCTGTTTACCTTTGCAGCATACATTGTTGTTTTTACATAACTACACAATTAATATCCTTTTTGTCTGGAAATCTTACCAGATATACTAGCAAACGGCAAAATTGCAGTGAAAACCCATTCAAAGTGGCGCTTTGTATTGTTGTCAAGCATGACGTCATTATAATTTGGCGTCAAAAACTACGTTATACATTCCCGCGCTTTTCTGATACATGTAGCAATATTTGCGCCGCGAAACGTGAAAGAAATGTAAGAAATAGAAAATTTCATGGTTTTCCCGTTCAATACGCTATATTTATTTCACTTGTAATATGAAATAGGCGAGGATACCTTATCCCCCTAAACCCCTGAAAGCGCCTGAAAAGGTAACAACCAAAAAACCAGCGTTGTCAAAATATGTCTTCGTTGCAGTCTCGAGAATTAATAACTATTATTTAAAGGGACAGGGGGGGGCGGGGCTACGATTGACCCTTTATCCTAGAAAATGGTTGATATTTTATCCAAAATAGTCAAATAGGGACATTGTCAAAATAATTATATATGCAAAAATTGCTGCAAATTTGACAAAAGTTGTAAATGATAGTTTATGTAAATCGTCTTATGTCCCCGGCTTCTCTCTCTCTCTCTTAGAAGATGTCATTATTACCAAATCATTGACATTTGACCCAAAACGTGCGGTTACAACTAGATATTGAGCGTGAACTGAATATTCTGAACAACACAATTAATGCCATTTACAATTTATATGATTATAATTAAATAGATTAAAGTATGCAGGATCCGTTCCCTCGTGGTTGGTGGACTGTCAGTAAGTCATTTTCATAAAATGGTTTGGTGTCCAGCAGCTTTGCTGCATTTTCTTGTCAAAGGTATTAATGTAAATAGTTCCTTTGTTCATATTTTACCCTAGTTTTATTAGTTTTGAGTTTGAGATTGTTTTGTAGCCAATTCGGTAATCTCTTGTTTTTCCTTAGTTTTTTAATGTCCCTTAATAAAAAAAAGAATGCAGAAACCAATCTTTGTCCGTATTTAAAATGATGCCAGTTATACAAATACGCTTCAGACAGGGTTGAGGCTAATCTTACCCAAACCATTATATGACATCGACACGCTCCAAGAATTGCAAGACATACAATTTCTCAATTTGTGACATTGATTAGCAGAAACTCGACGTCCGAAGTTATAATTTCCATATTTAAATACCTATGTAATGCGGACTTTTTCTCGACCATCGCATACTCGGAAATTTGATGACTTATTCACGGTAAATATAGCAGTAATCAAGATTTCGTAACAAATAAACTCCCAAACTTGGTATTATCCATCCTCGTTTTCAAGGGGTTACGCTCACATTCGGTCTCTACACCCCTGAAATATGTCATAGCAAAATTGAAGGCACGCTGCTAGCTTTTTGATTGGTGTCAGGTAAAAAACAACTAACCAATCACTAGGCTGATACATGTCCTTTGAATATTACAAATGAGCGACGCCCGACTTCAAAACCAGTATGTTTTACCGTTACGCGACCGCTAGATTCTTTTGATGTACATTAAAGGATCAAACAAGTTTTCTCGTGTCATCCCCAAGTGTGGCGCACACTGAGCCTTCGCGTTTGCTATAACATGTTCCAGGGGTGCAGAGAGCGAAAGTTAGCGTAACCCCTGGATATCGAGGATGGGTGTTATCCGATGTAGCTATGTATTCCACCTTGACTTTGTTTATCTTTTATGTTTGTTTGAGATTTAATGTCTTTGCAAGGTCATGCACAGACGGGTATCTAAGCCACCGACTAAAGAAAAGGGATGGGAGTTGTTAACGAGAGTACTCCAACGAATGCCATTTCCCGCCAAAATATTAATTTCTTTTTGATTTGTTTATTGGCATTTTATGTTGTAGAGTCTGGCTTCTATACAAAATAAACTCATTGGCTATCATATTTTACTGTATTACTGCTACGACGATATACACATGTAACATATTTTCTATATTTGTACGATATAGTGAGGCGTAATTATTTAAAAGACTTTGCAGACCAGTTCTGTCATCCTGATTTAATTATTCCTACGAGTTCTATAACATCGATTATTAATAAAAAAAACAACAACAACACTTTCGTTTTGAATGCGATTTTTTTGCAGCTTATCCACAATTTAAGTTACATTAGACCAAACAACACTGTAAAAACGGATCGAACGTTAAGGAGAACATCAAAACTGAACTAAAATGTTCTAAGTAACAATATGTTAAAATAAATTAAAGCATATTCTCGCCTTTTTAATTTCAGATTTCCTTCGCCTTCGGCCTCAGTATCATGGCTATGATACAGATGTTCGGTCACGTGTCTGGGGGCCATTTTAATCCCGCCGTTTCTGTCGGTATGGCGGTGGGAAATATCATCACTCCTGTTCGGGCTCTCATGTATACTCTGGCACAGACAGGTGGCGCCATCATTGGAGGATTCATACTGAAAGGGTGAGTAGGTAAACTTACCCGGACAAACAAATCGACGTCACCAACAACTAGCTGCTTAGTAACGTGTAAACATTGATCCAAAAGAGGTAAACACGGCAGTAGGTGTTTTTTTCAAACATTTTCTATACAATTTGTATATAAAACACATACCTTTATAAGAATGTCTTAATTATCTGAACGGCATCTCGAAGTCCAAACTACAAAGGACATTTTATTGAGATAAACCGACCCTAATTATACGTTTGGTTTAGTTTAATTTTGTAAAACGTCCAATGAACAGCTTAGGTTATTTAGGGTTTGCCTCCGTGTATGTTGTGGATGCGTGTATGTATGTATGTGTACTGGAGACGGGGAATGTTGTGGATGCGTGGCTGTATGTATGTGTGCTGGAGACGGGGTATTTTGTGGATGCGTGTATGTATGTATGTGTAATGGAGACGGGGTATGTTGTGGATGCGTCTATATATGTATGTGTACTGGAGACGGGGCATGTTGTGGATGCGGGTATGTATGTATGTGTACTGGAGACGGGTTATGTTGTGTATGCTTGTATGTATGTATGTGTGCTGGAGACGGTGTATGTTGTGGATGCGTGTAGATATGTATGTGTGCTGGAGACGGGGTATTTTGTGGATGCGTGTAGATATGTATGTGTGCTGGAGACGGGGTATGTTGGGGATGCGTGTATATATGTATGTGTACTGGAGAGGGGGTATGTTGTGAATGCGTGTATATATGTATGTGTACTGGAGTCGGGGTATGTTGTGGATGCGTGTATGTATATATGTGTACTGGAGACGGGGTATGTTGTAGATGCGTGTATGTATGTATGTGTCCTGGAGACGGGGTATGTTGTGGGTGCGTGTATGTATGTATGTGTGCTGGAGCCGGGGTATGTTGTGGATGCGTGGATGTATGTATGTGTGCTGGAGACGGGGCATGTTGTGGAAGAGTGGTTGTATGTATGTGTGCTGGAGACGGGGTATATTGTGGATGCGTGTATGTATGTATGTACGTGTACTGGAGACGGGGTATGTTGTGGATGCGGGTATGTATGTATGTGTGCTGGAGGCGGGGTATGTTGTGGATGCGTGTATGTATGGATGTGTACTGGAGACGGGGAATGTTGTGGATGCGTGTATGTATGTATGTGTGCTGGAGACGGTGTATGTTGTGGATGCGTGTATATATGTATGTGTGCTGGAGACGGGGTATATTGTGGATGCGTGTATGTATGTATGTGTGCTGGAGCCGGGGTATGTTGTGGATGCGTGGATGTATGTATGTGTGCTGGAGACGGGGCATGTTGTGGAAGAGTGGTTGTATGTATGTGTGCTGGAGACGGGGTATGTTGGGGATGCGTGTATATATGTATGTGTACTGGAGAAGGGGTATGTTGTGGATGCGTGTATGTATATATGTGTACTGGAGACGGGGTATGTTGTGAATGCGTGTATATATGTATGTGTACTGGAGACGGTGTATGTTGTGGATGCGTGTAGATATGTATGTGTACTGGAGACGGGGCATGTTGTGGATGCGTGTATATATGTATGTGTGCTGGAGACGGGGTATTTTGTGGATGCGTGTATGTATGTATGTGTCCTGGAGACGGGGTATGTTGTGGGTGCGTGTATGTATGTATGTGTGCTGGAGCCGGGGTATGTTGTGGATGCGTGTATATATGTATGTGTTTTGGAGTCGGGGTATGTTGTGGATGCGTGTAGATATGTATGTGTACTGGAGACGGGGGATGTTGTAGATGCGTGTATGTATGTATGTGTACTGGAGCCGGGGTATGTTGTGGATGCGTGTATATATGTGTGTGTACTGGAGACGGGGTATGTTGTGGGTGCGTGTATGTATGTATGTGTGCTGGAGGCGGGGTATGTTGTGGATGCGTGTATGTGTGTATGTGTACTGGAGACGGGGTATGTTGTGAATGCGTGTATATATGTATGTGTACTGGAGTCGGGGTATGTTGTGGATGCGTGTAGATATGTATGTGTGCTGGAGACGGGGTATGTTGTGGATGCGTGGATGTATGTATGTGTGCTGGAGACGGGGTATGTTGGGCGTCTTAACCTCTGTATCTCTGAATTATTCTCAGTTATGGCGTTAACAGCCTATCGGCACAATGTCATAAAGGGCCATATGGTGGATGGTTGGTACACTGTAGGTGTGTCAAGGATAGGTTTATTTGTTTGTGCAGGGGTTGCTACCTTTGAACAATAATAGTGATACGAAGAACAATGGCAAATTGATACAGACAATTGACCATCAACGGCCATATAAAAGCGTTATAGAGACATACTATATTTGAGTAGGACATTACGGTTATATTTCTAATTGTCGGCTATGATAAATAGCTCTAGTAAACAGCTCAGAGTTATTTTGATTATTTTATTAAGCAGATCATTACGAAAGAGGTCATTAGGGCCAATAGAAAGTGAATATCACATTTAGAGGAAATGGCATGAAACGAACGAAAAGGTAAAAGACAGACGTAAATTTGAAAAGAAAAATGGCTGTGGTTAAATATATCTATTTAAACAGAACAACACAGTTTTTATGTAGATAGGTATTATTGAGATATTGACTGTTTCGAAAAGAAATTTGAGATCTGTTATATTATTTATATAAACATTCTCTGGTGGCTGAAGGTCAATGAAATCTGATATAAAGTGCTTTACTGTAATGGTTCGTGACATGCTATGTATTGAGGCTGTTATTATAAACATAAAATATTGTAAACATTTCTAAAAAAGAATTAAACCAATGAGTTTGTCTTTCCTACACCTAAACATTGTGACTTAAAATATGTATTTAAAACCCCCAATAAACATAAATGTGAAAGTGCACTTAAATCCACGAACGGTCTGACCTCCTTAACTTGCTTGTTTTACAGATGTGTATATCAATTGGTGTCATCGTCGCTCGATAGGGTGCGTTTGCGAATGTTAACTCGAGTGTAAAGTAAAATGTAAATACGCAATTTAGATAAATTGAAAAGATAAATATTGATCACTGATGTCCTTAAAATACATTTTGTATAGATATATACATTTTTTTTATTATGAAGTTGAGATTAAAGTGGTATACACAAATGACTGGACCACTCTATCGCTACCCTTTCGGTCCTTCCACTGAAATGGACTAGCGGTGTAGACATTATTTTATAGATGCATAAAGTTTCTTTTCGTGATTCTGAAAAAGGATATACCCGATGAATCCATTTGTTATCATGTACACAGATTGCTAAATTCCGTCACGGACGCTACATTTTACAGTGTGAAGGCTTGTTCAGGTTGAACGGCCTCAAGACACAAGAAGGTCGTTTTCGGCCAAAAGCCCCAAAAAGAAACTCAAATGGCTTTCAACATGTCAAAAACAACTTGGAATTAAAATTTGTAAAACGTTTTCTGTTTGTAAAATGCACAATTCGTGTAAACGCTATAGACTTGTATAGAGGTCTGTGTATGTACAAATTGATCTTTAATGGTTTTAGCATTCTTACATGAATTATTGCAATATTTTAAACATTCAATATATATTAATACTATTTTTTGTTGTACCGAAATGAAAAATGAAAAACATTCTAAATAAATAAAAATGTAAGACAAAACATATATTCTGTTAAAATTTATATTAAAAGAGAGAGTGTTGTTGATGACGTCTTTAGGTTCATTGAGAAAATGTTGATATTCAGTTTCTCTAGATTTAAATATTGTACATTATATGTGTGAATATACTGGATTTCAATCAATAAATAGGTTAAATTAGGATAAAATATTGTGTACCGGAATTTTTTGTTGCAGTTTCATTTTCACATTTTCGCCCTCCGTAATAAAGGCGAAACAGCATAATAAACATTGTCATTTAATCCGGAAGGCAAAACTAACAAAGTAAATAGGATATCATGGGCGAAGGGCGATAGTTTGACTACATGTACATAACAAATTCCTTGTGTGCAGTACTAGTGTTTCAGGTATTTAGTGCATTCGGTTTATTCCGTCTTTGCGTATTGCAGAGTTATCTTCTCTTGGGAGCAGGTATTGATTGTTAAGTCATTGGTTTGTGTGAGAAAATTACGTCGTTTTCTCAAAAAATTGAAGACGTTACTCTCACAAAACAATGACGTAACAATCAATACCTGCTCCCAAGAGAAGATAACTCTGCAATACGCAAAGACGGAATAGCTATTGTTGACTGAAGGTCAATGTAATCTAACAACAAGATTTTCTTTATAATAATGTAACATATATCGAATCATTTTTCGAAAAAGTCAGTACCTCTACAATTCTAACCTACCTTAACACTGTTGTTCTGTTCACAAAGATACAACTAAATCATAGCCATTTTAACATATGTACAATTTATTCATGTTGACGTTAGTGTATAACCTTTTCGTTCATTTGATGTTTCCGTTAACATGCTTTGTCTACTTTTATTAGCCCTAATGACCTCTTCTGTGTTGATGGGCCGTTCAAAATCTAGTAATAATAATTATAATAACTATTATTATTGGTATTGTTACATATTGACATTCATTACGCAGTACACGGGTTATTCAGTTTTAATCAAACCCTATTCAGAATCGCAAGACACAACTCCAGAGATTACACCGTTGGATATGAAACAAAAATGAAATATTCACATTGGCAATGTCAGAATATGAGAAAACCCTTACCAACTACATGCTCATTCAATACCTCTAAGGACCCCTGTCCCTCTGCACAGTATATTAATGATTGTATAGAACTGTAACAGAACACATGCAAGGTACATGGTCCTCTGTCGATTAAAGAGATAGTACATTGTATATCAATCTAAGGGTTCGAATCTCTGTTTAGCCTCGCTGATTTTTTTCTCAGAACACTGTTGTTATTATAGTTTGTGTATTTCCTCTTAATAAGTTTCGTTTGAATTCTGCAAAGTAGGTATTTCTTGCAGAAATCATTTATCAAAGTTATAACCATGCCGGAAAACCGTTTCCGATGCGTGATTTAGGTTTTTTGACAACGGGGATCATATAAGTCAGTGAGGTTTCACTTGAGTAAAGGGATGTAACTCCCGGAGAATAGGTTATCATAGACGATTTAACATTAAAACGAATCTAACTTATGCTTATTATCATTTGTAGTGTATCACCTGACGCTGTACATAGTAACCTCGGCCTTACACAGCTGGACAGTAACATAACCACTGGTCAAGGTGTTGGAGTGGAAATAATACTTACCTTTACACTTGTCTACACAATAATCGCCACCACGGACTCAAACCGCGTGGACTTCGGTAGCGTATCTGTGAAGATAGGCCTTACTGTAGCAACTCTCCATCTGTCAGGGGCAAGTATATTGGTTTCAGGAAAGATAGTAAGCTCGAAATGTTGCAACCTGCAATCTGACAGAGGCAATTATGCCGGTTCTAGAACACGGGCTAATAGTTCAAATATAGCGACTCGTCTTTTGCAAGGGGTTTGAATGGCCCTGTTTCTAGGACATACATGTTAGGTGTGATGTACTGTTTTAAATACATTGTTTGTCGATAGAAAACATTGAATAATATATGTCATCTGTTTATTGCTGACTTTTATTTCATCAACAACACGCCTTTTTATTTAAATTGACAATATTGCATGCTAAACATTTTCGGCTCATATAAATAAGGATGCAGAAACATAACTTTAATCTAAGAAAGGCTTTGGAATTGAAACCAATGTCAAACAAAGCCTTACAATACGTTGTCTGTGATTAAATGTTTCAAAGTGTGAATCAACTATAGACTATATTTTTTAAATTAAAGAGTGTTTAATAAGATGTTTGGTTCGGGGTTCAACAGCCTTCTTACATATAAGCTTATATGAACATAAGTGCCCAGGAAAACACCGTGAAAATAAAAAATGTAGCAGAAAATAAATAGAGGTTTGAAGGTTTGAAATTCTGTCTTCGTGTATTGCAGAGTTATCTTATCTTGTGAGCAGGTATTGATTGTTACGTCAATGGTTTGCGTGAGAAAATTACGTCGTTTTCTCAAAAATTGATAACGTTACTCTCACAAACCAATGACGTAACAATCAATACCTGCTCACAAGAGAAGATAACTCTGCAATACGCAAAGACGGAATACAGTTGGCCGATCAATCAGAAGAAATCACAAATTTGCCCCTCGCCCTGTAAGTAAACCAAATACAATCTTGCAATGTGGAACATGTTCATTCTTTCACCAAACCTCCACTTACATGCTTGATATTTTGAATACTTATATTTTATTTCAGATTCACTTTACAGGAGCCAGTATGAATCCATCTAGATCGTTAGGGAGTGCCATTGCTTCTAACAACTTCACTGATCAGTGGGTAAGTTTCATTTTCACCACGGAAGAGGCAACACAGACATACTATTTGTTAAATACAATATCGTTGTTGGTGGAATATTTGCGATTGTCTTTTTATCCAGTACATTTTGTGACAACTAACAAAACAATGTCGATGTGATTCTTACATACCTTCAACAAGGAAAACAGCATTCTTTGTTATGAATCATCTTTAATTTGTCATGCGTATCGCAATTATATCATAAATTATGTTCCGCTCTACAGAATAACAATAAATTGCGTCGGCTATGCATTAGTGTATGTTGGTAGAATTACGGTAAGGTTATAATGAAACATGGTCGAGTCGAGGTTTTCTTGACGAATACGAATACTATGGTGACACTTCCGTAAATACAGTAATGAATTGTTTCAGGTGTACTGGGTAGGGCCACTTATCGGCGGATCGTTGGCGGCCCTGACATACAAATTTCTCTTCAATCCCTACAAGGGCGCCATAACGATGGAGGAAGCAGTCCAAAGACTGGGTAAAGACATTTTCTAGCCAATGGAGAATTTCAATGTTTCATTGTGGCTAATAATGGTCAATTCTACTTTTCACTTTTTGTCCAACGACTCTTTATTGTTTCGAAGACCCGCTATTCAGGGGGTCAAAACCCAAAAAAACTACGTCAATTGTTTGCGAGTTTTCTTAATCTTTCATAGGATCAAGGTCTTGCAATTTGGATAGGGATAGCCTTAAATATATCAAAAGGTGACCCTGTGCCATCGCATAATACCACAGGCACTTTGTAACTGTTTAACAAGAGTACCGCGGGGCGGAACAATATACGCTCGTCGAATGCCATATAGTGTTATATACTTTCTTACATTGAAATAAGATCTGCATCATTCTTAGAGTGGTTAGCTGACATGCTATAAACAAGAGGCACAGAGGGCCTGTATCGCCCCCTGGATATCTAAGCAATAATGGTAAAATATTCTCAAAATGAGATCCAAGGGAATATGCCAGACTCCAAGGCATATCCTTGTAGAATATATGTATTACAGACCCTGAATCGTTTTTCTTTACCAAAAGGACGTTGCGTTTCCGTTGCATTTGCGTTTCCGTTTCCGTTGAGTTTCCGTTGCGTTTCCGTTGCGTTTCGTTTGCGTTTCGTTTGCGTTGACCGTTCGTTGTGCGTTTTAACTTTAGCGATGAATGTGCGTTGACCATGCGTTTTGCTGGTTATGTAAGAAAACAATCGATGTGCAGGTAATTTAAGAATATGTGAGAGCTTAAATGTTTTTATATGAAAAAAATAGTTATATGTATAATAAAGTTTGCAAATTAAAAACAAAATGAATATACAAATAAAATAGATAAATATGTGAAATAATCGGTCGGAAGTTTAGCAATGATTTTTGTTTATATTCAAATATTTGGGCTGCGTCGTGTGCTGATTGATGGATGCATGTCTATACACGTACCTTAATTGGCCAGTAAAATTTTAAGTAGAAAATAATTAGTTATTGGTATATTTTAAATATTTAATTTCCATATTTACATCATTCTGTTCATATGAATATATGAATCAAATTACACTTAATCTACAAATATTTCCATCACTGTTGGGCTGATGGTTTCGTAATGACACCAGGGTAGTCTGGATTGAAGATATTTAATTAGTGCGTCTAAACGTTGAATTAAATTATGTAGGTCCTGTGCTCGACACGCAATATGTATCGGGGGTGCTGCCTGCGAGGTTCGAGAGGAACAAGGCCCCTGCCAACATTGACAATAAATTGACTTTGATTACGCCGTTGAAAATCATTGAGATTCGGTATTTCTTTAAGCTGAATTAAGAAGACACATTATTATTAATTTTAAATATTAATAAAATGGCGATGAGTATTCAAATAAGTATTTAAAATATTGAAAAGACTAATAAAGAACGTGATTATTGTTAAATCACGAATTGCAAAAACCGCCACAAATGAAAGAATATCAATAAATAATTAAATTGAATAAATAAAACAAATTAATTAATTAAATAATAATAAAAAAAAAATATTGAAATAAATTAAATGAACATAATAACTTAATTTATAGCGAAAGTTCAGCCATAGTCAGACCGTCCAAATAGCGATAACGGGACGTTTGGAGAACGAAATATTTTCCGACACTGTGACAGATCTTATTTTTGTTTCACGACCTGGACACGCGACGGTGTGACGTCGAAACGATATATATTGAGCGTCTGTAGCAATTTTGCCTGAAACTAGCGATCAAATCTTTAAGTATCATCTTCTTTTAATATTGCCTTAATAACCCCCTTTTCTGAATAACCTCACAAAGTCACCAACATTTGTCAAATGTTGACAGCAGACGACGTAAACAAAACAGATTGTGGCAATGATCTGAGAGTGGAATAACACAGCGTATTGTGGTAGAAGAGGGTATAGATGATGTAGGAGGGTATATGTGGTATAGGAAGTAAAGTTGACGTAGGGCGGTATATGAAGTATAGTGATGGAGGAGGGGATAGCTGGGGTAAGAGGGTATAGATGATTTAGGAGGGTATATGTGGTTCAGGAAGTAAAGGTGACGTGGGACGGTATATGAAGTATAGTGATGTAGGAGGGTATAGCTGGTGTAAGAGGGTATAGATGATGTAGGAGGGTATATGTGGTACAGGAAGTAAAGGTGACGTAGGACGGTATATGAAGTATAGTGATGTAGGAGGGTATAGCTGGTGTAAGAGTGTATAGATGATGTAGGAGGGTATATGTGGTACAGGAAGTAAAGGTGGCGTAGGACGGTATATGAAGTATAGTGATGTAGGAGGGCATAGCTGGCGTAACAGGGTATAGATGATGTAGGAGGGTATATGTGGTATAGGAAATAAAGGTGACGTAGGACGGTATATGAAGTATAGTTGGTGTAGGAGGGTATAGTTGGTGTAAGAGGGATTATAGGATATAGGAGGGTACATGTGGTATAGGAAGTAAAGGCGATGTAGGAGGATATAGTTATTTAATGTGATGAAGGAGGATATAGGTGGTTATAGGAAGTATATGTGATGTAGGAGGGTATATGTGGTATAGAAAGTAAAGGTGATGTAGAGGTGTTATGGTGGTATAGTAGGGAAAGTTGATGTAGGAGGGTATAGGTTGCATTGAAAGAATACGGGTGATGTAAGAGGGTATAGGACGTGTAAGAGGGTTTAGATAATGTAGGATGGTATAGGTGGTGTAGGACGTATAGGTGATGTAGGAGGGTATAGGTGGAATAGGAAGTAAATGTGATGTAGGAGGGCAAAGGGGGTATATGAAGTAAAGATGATGTAGGAGGACAAAGAGTGTATATGACGTACAGGTGATGTAGGGGGGTATAGGTGGAATAGGAAGTAAATGTGATGTTGGAGGGCAAAGGGGGTATAGGATGTAAAGATGATGCAGGAGGGCAAAGAAGGTATAGGACGTATATGTGGTGATGTAGGAGGATATAGGTGGTGTAGGACGTATAGGTGACATATGAGGGTATAGGTGGCGTAGGACGTATAGGTGATGTAGGAGGGTATAGGTGGTAAAGGACGTATAGGTGATGTAGGAGGGTATAGGTGGTGTAGGACGTATAGGTGATATATGAGGTTATAGGTGGCGTAGGACGTATAGGTGATGTAGGAGGGGATAGGTGGTGTAGGACGTATAGGTGATGTAGGAGGGTAAAGGTGGTATAGGACGTATAGTTGATGTAGGTGGGTATAAGTGGTATAGGACGTATAGGTGATGTAGGAGGGTATAGGTGGTATAGGACGTATAGGTTATGTAGGAGGGTATAGGTGGTATAGGACGTTGAGGTGATATAGGAGGGTATAGGTGGTGTAGGACGTATAGGTGATATATGAGGTTATAGGTGGCGTAGGACGTATAGGTGATGTAGGGGGGTATATGTGGTAAAGGACGTATAGGTGATGTAGGAGGGTATAGGTGGTATAGGACGTATATGTGATGTATGAGGGTATTGGTGGTGTAGGACGTATAGGTGATGTAGGAGGGTGTAGGTGGTGTAGGACGTATAGGTGATGTAGGGGGGTATATGTGGTAAAGGACGTATAGGTGATGTAGGAGGGTATAGGTGGTGTAGGACGTATATGTGATATAGGAGGGTATAGATGGTATAGGACGTATAGGTGATGTAGGAGGGTATAAGTGTTATAGGACGTATAGGTGATGTAGGAGTGTATAGGTGGTATAGGACGTATAGGTGATGTAGGAGGGTATAGGTGGTGTAGGACGTATAGGTGATGTAGGAGGGTGTAGGTGGTATATGTTTGCAAGTATATGTCATGTAAATGTATTCAAGGATCAATCAAATATCGTTTTCTGTGTCTTACTGCCAATACTAATTCATGCAGCTTCAACTGCCTATATAGTGAGGTGTATGTTTATATATTTTCTTAAAATTTAACATTTCTTTGTAAACGTATCTGGATTTAACAAACCAACACAAACTTTCCCCAATACCAATGGATTAGTCTCTGCTATCAAACGCTATTTAAGAAACAATGATTTCTTGATACAAAGACCTTTCCAGCCTATTTTTTCCAAACCACAGCCATAATAACCACATTAAGAGGAAAATATTTGACAATTATCAAATAAGATCTTATTCTCGTCACTTAAAGTTAAAACTTCCTATTGATGCAACAAGAGTGTATTTTTATGTGGATGATAAATTTGAGAAGATGAAAGTCAAAGTGAGATTCACCAGATATGTTTTAAAACTCTTTAAACATCGAACCATATAGATGTCATTCATAGATATCATTCAGACCTCTTGCAAACTACAGCCATGACAACCACATTAAGAAGAAAATAGTTGACAATTACCATATTAGATCTTATTATCGTTCCATTGATGCAACAAGAGTGTATTTTTATTCATGATCAATTTGAGAACTTGAAAGACTTTTTTACTTTCAAAACATCCATATAGATTTAAGTTTATGTACGTCTCTGATTTGAATGATTACACGAATAGGTATACTAATTCTACAAAATATTTGAATGTGTATGACAAATTTGAACAAGAGCTACATACAGTACGCGTCAGGTGATTTGGTACTCAGTCGCTCGCTGAGCGAGACATTTTAATCCCTGTCATACTTGTTCCTTTTATTGTCCTGTTCAGATAAAATGCTCAGACGACCTGACGTCTTGCTCACCAAACTTTGCGGTTGTCATTTTTTAAAAGTGACTCATGTCCCTTTGGCGTAAGGACTACAACACAGAAGAGATCACTTCCAAAAGCTACCCCGGCCATCCCCTTTTAAAATCCTTTAACCAGACACATATATACTATACTATAGTGTTTGTACTGAGTATATATAGAGGTTACACAACGAGTGGTTGTTGAACATGGTATTTATTTCACTCGAGTCAGTTAATTTTCAAGAGTTACAAAAGACACGAGCTTTAGCGAGTGTCCTTCTGTGACTTTTGAAAATTTACTAACGAGAGTAAATAAATACCATACTCAACAACCACGAGTCGTGTGATCTGGCTCTACCACAATCTCATGATCAG
Organism: Mizuhopecten yessoensis; assembly: GCF_002113885.1. Taxonomy (NCBI): domain Eukaryota; kingdom Metazoa; phylum Mollusca; class Bivalvia; order Pectinida; family Pectinidae; genus Mizuhopecten; species Mizuhopecten yessoensis. The sequence continues at coordinate 447,274 of NW_018407883.1, read as the reverse complement.
TCGGAAATAGCATACACGCATGTGTTTGTTGACATGGCTGGCGAAGTAATTTGGCCCATATGTAAAAAGTCACTCATTGATATTCAAAAATGACAAATTTAATAATTGTCAAAATAAATGTTTCGGCAACAACTTTTTGAAAACATATAATAGATGAACGAATTTAGATATTGAGAGTAGCAGCTGTATCACATTAATTTATATAAATTAACCACGGACTATATTCGCGTAAGCATATCGTACGAGGTCTTCCTCCCTCCAAGTGATGAAGACGAACTTATCGCTGTCAATGTCCAAAACCAAAGGCCTACGATTCTTCGTGACGGTTCTAAGGTTGACGTTTTATAGTGAAAGTTCAACCATAGTCAGACCGTCCAAATAGCGATAAGGGACGTTGGGAGAACGAAATATTTTCCGACACTGTGACAGATCTTGTTTTTGGTTTCACGACCTGGACACGCGACGGTGTGAATTCGAAACGATATCGAGCATCTATAGCAATTTTGCCTGAAACTAGCGATCAAATCTTTAAGTATCATCATCTACGTATACGTTTCTGGTCTGACGTGGTGACAAAAAACAGTAAATAATACACTTTTTGTTATCAAATTGATATTTAGAAAAAGTTGATGAACACCTATATACAACACAAAACAATTGATTAAAAAAGCAATTGATCTAAATTGATCAAATTAACGTAGGCACATCCAGAGTATATAATATATACGCCTCCGGCGCACCGCACCACTTTCTTTACAATATGTAGATATACGATTGGAATTGACAAAAAAATGCACCGGTACAATAATAAATACTCAAAATGAGCAGCAACCCGTGGTTTTTTTTTCCACTCCCAGTCGTAAAACTTAAAACGTTTTTATTCTGTATGCAATCCAAGGAATTAAGCACACACCACTTCGAAGAATATTGCAGAGGGAGAACCTGTCCGTTCAAGTCTCACAAAGATTAGTAATTTATCAATGAACCACATGATCAGATATATAGCATGGTCCAGCGTTAATTGCCTCGTTTCTTACTTTCATCTGTCGAATGATGCAGTTGTACTGATTTGCATATAATGTGACTCTGTGACAGCACTTACGCATTTCATTTATTCATATTTTTTCTTGAAATTAATCATTATACCAGAGACGTCAATATTTATACGTCTCTACGTTAATTTGACTCTTTTTCCACGTTATCTCACCTGAGGACAATGTTGTTGAATTGAAAATTTTAAGACACATAATCTACACCAATCTACACACTAACTTCAGGACCCCCTTGCCCATCTGCTGACATCCCTTTGATGTCATACCTGTACACAGGTATATAGGTGTATATTGGGCCTCCTGCCTTCGGCACAGGTGTTAAGTGTTATTTACCTGTACACAAATTTCATACCCAAGTATGCTAAGGAAGTGGATCGAGATGATTTTCATAATTTAACCAAGATTGTTAAATTAAAACTTGTGTATGCTACATGTATAGGGAGAAACAAAACAAAATAAATCTCATAATTCAATGATATTTTCGAAATAAAAAAAATATCTGGAATTAGATTATAGAAGTCCGTGTATCTAGTTTGGCATCGCAAATACAGGTATTGTATTGTATCGATCAAATGTTTGAAATGTCGACCTAACATACGGAAGACACAATGTCGTCGATTTGCCATTGAACGGTGATACTAAAAATCTTGACATTTAAAAACAGCAGACACCAACGTTGAAGTTATTTTGTAAACATTTTCACTGATATACTTCCGTATTTTTGGACCGTAGAGGTACCACAGTATATAACTTTTTTTCAATATAAATATTCCGGCACAGAAACTGGTCACGAAGTTGTTCTGTTCAATGACGACATGATTGGATACGTTCTCACTGCAGAGCAGAAACATATAAAGAATACACGTCTCTGTGTAGAGTAAAGAAAATGATTGCAAACTGACTTTCAAGCTAAAATTAAGAAATATCTTCCATCGATAACATTAAGACTATTTCTCTTTAATTTTCCTTAAACTCGTTCATTTGAAATAAAATATCACCAGTGCTCAGGTCGGGACATGCAATGCTGCCAGTCTATGTTATCCTATTCAGAGTCGTCAGTTTGGTTTCAATTAAACTCACTGTCTGGAAATTCTTGCAAATTTTATATAGCTGGACACCATACACATAATGTAAACTTCAGCATAACCTGATTCCTCTAAACTAAAACAAATGTTAATTACGATTATGCCAATTAGGAGAAGAAGGACAGGTGAAAATCGTACAATTAACACGTGACAGAGCCAAATTGTGGAGTAAATTGATAAATTGTGGAATTAGAGGATTTAAAAAAAAAAAAATATTTTGCTTGTATGAAAATGTAAAATCATGCGTGAAATTTAACGGCCAGCTGAGCGACCAATTCCCAAACAAATCCGGTCTCTTACAAGGGGAAACTTTGTCACCTGTACTCTTTTTCTTGTATGTAAATGATTTTGAAACTAATTTTATTAATGATAATTGTCCCAGTATTGATTTGCAAATTACTACTCTTTTCCTATTAATGAATGCTGATGATATGGTTTTGTTTGCAAATACTCCAGAAGGTTTGCGGAGGTAAATGCTGAAAAAAAAAAATGTTTTTAGAAACGGGGGAAATATAAGAAATAATGAATTCTGGATATATAATAACCATACTGTAGAAACAGGTAATAACCTTGTGGTCTTTACCTTCCAAATAACAATAGCCGCAGGAAACAGGGGTGACCACACGTTTAAACAATAATAAAGGTAAGGCCAGGTAAAAGCAAAGACCAGATGATAGTTGGGATTAATTCACTATTGTTTAGGGTAGTGAACTCAGTGTTTTTTGTACAATATACTTTTCAAGACGGTCAAGAGAAAGCAATAAAAAAACTTTGCTTCAAGACTGTTTTAGGAGGGAATTACATAAGTAATTCAGATTTCAGATTATGTTTTCATCACTCAGACAAATGAAAATGACTAACTTGAGGTACAACCCGGAATTAGATTATCTAAGTCCGTGGGTACAGCAATGAATATGATTAAGCGTAACAGGGTGCATAGAATGTATACATGTATGTTGTGTTGTAAGATGTATAAATAAGATACCTACAACTTACGCTCCGGCTTCAATATCATTCATATAAATACTGATTATAATTATCAAATAATACCACTAAAGAGAATATCGTAAGAATTATACTTGTTTGAGATATAAGTAGAGAAGAACGATTTTAAGAAAAAACAATAATTCCAGCATTTCAGTTAGATTTGTAAGATAATACAGGAATAATACTCTATGCAAACAGATCACTTCACTTGTTTTATAAATATGATGATATTCATATCCAGCATTTTCCAAACACAAGTTTCATATTTCATCTCCTTTTGAACATTTGCTATCGCCTCGTTTAAATAAAAACAAACAATTACACGTACGTTATTTAGTTTGGGTTGTTAATTATTTTTCGACAAATTGATTATATATTTTTTCAGAATTTGAGACAAAAATAAATAAACTACCCACTAGACGTATCCATATGTATTGTTAATGTCGAAGTACCATTGTTCAAGACTTTTCCCGTAACTTCACCTTTGAAACAGAGAAATTAAAAAAAAACAAAAAAAAAACTACCAACATAAATATACTTTTAATGTTATGAATTCATAAAAAAGGAATGTGTTTCGGCGTCGCGTAGATTGACTGATTAGATGTTAAATGTAATGTACTGTTGAGTTCCAAACGGATGCCATTAGAAGTGTTATTCCATTTCAAAACGAATTATCAATATTCACAAAAATCATCATTCTAAATTAAGTACATGCATCTCCCGCTGTGCAAACTACAGGTCAGAGTTAAGGTCAGAGACCGACACGCCCCCGTGAGCAAGTACATCTAAATAAAATACAATTATTGGTCTACTATGAACGGCGTTTTAGGAGCGTGTTTAATTAAACTGTTTGTGTGCGTTTGCGTTGATTTTCCGTTGCGTTTCCGTTGCGTTTGCGTTGCGTTTGCGTTTAAACAGAAAAGAAAAACGGTCAGAGTCTGTAGATTTTTCATGCCCAGCAATTTTATGTATTGTTATGGGGTGGGGATCTCAACTGTTTCCAAGCTGTGACTCAGAAATTAGGTCCCTAGGGTTGTGGCCGGACCCCAGGATCAATTATAATATCATGACTGCATTTGTCTCTTTTTGCCCAACATTTTTATATATAGTTTTGGGGTGGGGATCTCAACCGTTCAAAGTTATGACCCAGGCTTTAAGTCTGCAAGGGTTGGGCAGACCCTGGGGTCAATTCTAATATCATGGCTGCATTCGTCTCTTTATGCCCAACAATTGTATATATAGTTTTGGGCTGGGGTTCTTATCCATTTCGAAGTTATGACCAAGGCCGACCTGGAAGCATATATGCATTCATCTCTTTATACTCAGCAATTGTATATAGTTATAGGGTGGGGATCTCAACTGTTTCCAAGCTATGACTAAGAAACTAGGTCCCAAGGGGTTCGGTCAGACCCCAGGGTCTATTCTAATATCATGACTGCATTCCTCTCTTTATGCCCAGCATTTGTATATATAGTTTTGGAGTGGGGATCTCAACAGTTTTAAAGTTATGGCCCAGGGACTATGTATCCAAGGATGGGGACAGACCCTATGGCCATCCTGGAAGCAAATGTGCATTCTTCTCTTCATGCTTAGCAATTGTATATATGGTTATATGGTGGGAATCTCAACCATTTCCAAGTAATACACTTTTGTTGGCCCCATCCCTTAGCCCGGGGGTCAGCCCAACCATTTGTATAATTTTGAATCACTGCCTCCCATGAATGCTTCTGACCAAATATGATTGATATCCATTTAATAGTTCTACAGAAGAAGTGGTGTATAGCTAATCTAGCAAAATTGCCCCCTTTTGGCACCGCCCTTAGCCCCCTGGGGGTCAACCCCACCATTTGTACAATGTTTAATCTCCACGAACCTAGGGATGCTTCAAGTCAAATGTGGTTAAATTCCGATTAAAGAAATTGTTTACGGACGGACGACGGACGCCACGGTATTGCATAAGCTCACCTTGGTCCTTAGGCCCGGTGAGCTAAAAATGTAGGAGAAAATTTCCGGACAAAAAATCAAATACTGAAATAAACAAAGGGCAATCACTTTTGCACAAAAACGTCACATCAAAATTCTTTTACGGGAAACACAACAACTTCATATCATGATGATAATGTATACCAAGTTTCAAAGAGATCCGTTGAAAAATGTAGGAGGAGATTGCCGGACAAAAATCAAATACTGAAATAAATATAGGGCAATAACCTTTTGGAAAATTGTTGAATCAAAATACTTTTTTTAGGAAACACAACATCATATCATGATAATTTAGCCTACTATGTTTCAAAGAAATCCGTCAAAAAATGTTGAATCAAAATTCATTTAAGGGAGACACAGCTTCGTATCATGATTATAATGTATACCAAGTTTCAAAGAGATCGGTCGAAAAATGTAGGTGGAGATTGCCGGACAAACAAAAGTTTACGCCGGACGGCCGGATGGATAGACAAATCCATACCATAATACTCCCGTCAAATTTGACGGGCGTATAAAAACAGTCTGAACAAAACTATTCAAGTTTACTTGTAGTTATTCAATACTTCAAAGAGATAGTGTCCAAGTTAATACCACGTGGAATAAGACGTGTTTTAAGTTTGTAGCACAGATGGGGTTATGAAGATTAACTTTTCCAGGTTAAAGGCCATACCTTTCTATACCGTCAAATGTCTCTGATATCATGTAGCGTTTTATGTCGTGTAGATATGCTGAGTACTGCTGGACTCCTTCCGTATCATTGTTCGATGAAAACATATTTACAAATAAAGTCGATAACACACTGAATCATACCAAGAAATCAATTTGAAATACAAGCCAATTAACATTCAATATTCCCACATGTCTAAGCCTAATTTTAAACAAATATTTATAATATGAGTAAGTTTTAAACCGAAACGTACAAAAAGCATAACCATAATGATCGATATAGAGGATGGTTACGGCTAAAATGTTCAAATATTCCTTTTTTGTCATTGTAAACCCTTTTTTGTTATACACTGTAAATCTTTTCTCTTGTTCCACAGCGGATGACGGCAGCATGGTTTGCATTCCACGGGATTATTTCAAGGGCGATACACAACGGAAGGGTGGCGATCAAGTGGAGAAGTTGTCTATGAACCTCTAATGAGATGATACATAGGATATTGACCACAATCGTGTGAATATTTAAGCATGCATATCTAACGTGTACTGGGATACGGTTATTCATTATCCTATTGAACCTTGAAAGCTTGGATTCTACAGCCTAAACATTGTTTGTGTTTTATATATTGCGGTTCAACAACGATTTTTTCCCATGTTTTTTTTCTCATGGCAGTTTTTTGTTTATTTTTGTTTTATTTTAACATGAAAGCAAGCTTCAGGACGTTTGTATTTTAAAATTGAAAAACTAAATAACGAGACAGGTAAACAATATAAACAATGGTCGAGATAGTATTTTTTTTTCTATCCAAATATTTTAAGTGTCGACTAATTGAAGTTGTGTTCAAACGACTGAACAGGTGCCGTTGGAATTTTTCCACATACTTTTCAAATGAACGCCATATCATTCCGTCTTTGCGTATTGCAGAGTTATCTTCTCTTGTGAGCAGGGATTGATTGTTACGCCATTGGTGTGTGAGAGTAACGTCATCAATATTTGAGAAAACGACGTAATTTTCTAACACAAACCAATGACGTAACAATCATTAATACCTGCTCCCAAGAGAAGATAACTCTGCAATACGCAAAGACGGAATTAACCAGTGGGATTGATTTGATAAGACACATGTTCATACTCATCCTGTTAAATGACACTACGTCGTAATGACAATTGTTTTTAAATATCATTCAGCTTGTTTGTTGCTATTCATAGCAATGTGAGGCAAATGTCCCAGTGCCAGCCAAAATCAGCTGTTACACTGTACTCATGCATTCGTAAAAATCTAACCCGATAATGTTCATAATAAAACCTTTCATGCAAACCTTGCTTAAACCAAGTGGTTGGCAATCCGTCTTCAGCAGTGCGTGTTTCTACATTACACACTATACCTGTGTAAAATGTGATCAATGTGTTCCTGTTTGTTTAAATCAATCCGTCTTCAGCAGTGCGTGAATCTACATTACACAGTATACCTGTGTAAAATGTGATCAATGTGTTCCTGTTTGTTTTAATCAATCCGTCTTCAGCAGTGCGTGTTTCTACATTACACAGTATATCTGTGTAAAATGGGATCAATGTGTTCCTGTTTGTTTAAAACATTCAGCCTTAGATGCGTGTTTTCGATGCTGTCATTGTTGTGCCATTAAATAATTGATATAATCTTTAATAAAAAAAAACAGTCGAGAGATTTGTTGGGAATGACATTTCACAATAAGTAGGTCCTCATTTATTCAGAGAAACATATTTCTGTTGCATGTAGCACTAGTTGAATTTGCACCGTGACATAATTTTGTAATAGGTGCTACATCACTTGTCTACAGCTTGATTGTATGAGACTCTTTGAATCTGCCTCTAAAGGACGCATTGTTTTAACACTTCGCGCAATCATTTAAGACATGTTTTCAAAAACAATCCTAGATACACATGACGTACGGACATGATACCTTTTTTGTGTGTGATGAACCTCTCATAGCTTTTTAATGGCGGGAAATAACTTACATTTGTTATTACAATATAAATCCATGTACTAACATTTTTTCATTAATCAAATGCTACATTTTATTATATATTTTGTGGTTTCTATGTAATTTAATTATAAAACTTCTATTTATACCCGAAGGCGGTATTTGGAATGGTTTTATTACAACATTAATCACTAACTGTGACTTTAACTGTTTGAATTAGTTGTAAGTGTTAGTGTTCACTAAGCGATTACCCTATATTGGCTATTTTGTAGATAAAGATTGATGTACAAATATATATCAATTAAGTTTATTATTGAAAAAGGAAGCATAGTGAAGGCAATGCATACTTTTTGTGAATATTTTCATGTAGACTTCTTAACTGAGCATTGCTGTTAGCTGACAATACATTTCCACATATCAATACATTCTTATTTTACGCTTCGTCCGCACAGAATAACTAAATGTAAGGTAGTACAAAAGTGCCTCTATCAAATGAAATAGGTAGAGCACGAATCGATCTAAATAATTCGAAATAAATGATTGAAGAAAAACCTTCAGCAGTAATTCATTCGCCGACATAGATCACTCTATGCCTTTTCAATACCTGTATTTATTCGAGTGATCACCCTTCTAACATAGGATTGCTGGACAAAAAATGTAAAACATAGATGATATTGTACATTTTCTTTTCCAAACATTTCTTTTCTATTTTATTATTTTTGTGTAGATATATCGATTATAATGTAAAATCATTTTACGTTTTCGTATATGTAATTGTCAAAATGCAATGTCATTGAAGTTTGAATAACTATATCACATGTGTATATGTGTATCAGACCTAATACAAGGTCTCGTTGTATCTAACTGTATGTAATATGTAGTAAAATGATGTCAGTGATGAAATATGTATATTGAAAACAAGCATTCCGAAAATACGTTTATTTTTTCAATTGGCTTAGTATCTCGGTTTGCTCTGCATAAATTTCAGTGCCATAACTTATTATTATGGTCAAGCCTTGCTAATCTTGTGTTTAAATGAGAACACGTTATCCAATTCTAATTGGGAAAATAGGTGGCTTAACTATTAATATGATCATTGTTATGATATGTATAAAGAGGAAAAACAGCCATAATTTTATGTAGTATGTGAATATTAGCAATAAACTATGTTAATAAGAGTGTTAAAGTGCTCTAGTGCGATCGTGTCGAAGTTAAACGTTTCTTATTTTTCTTATCTTTAATTTAAAAACCAAGAAATAACATTAAGTTCACATGGTGTATATAAACTAGAGCATCTGTTTTTCTCCCGGTTTGATGTCAGCAATACGTCTTTGAAATACGTTTACTTATCTAAACAACTATATACTTGTTAGATAAGAGGTAAAACTGGCTGTTAAGCATAAATGATGTCGGTCCATTAAAATGGAAGATGTTTCTTTTTGTCGATACCAAGATTTAGTTTGTTGATTTTTCTGTTTTTAAACTTATATAGTAGGAGGAAATCTGAAATTTTAACTTAGGTTGTATATTTCTTTGAACGGTTTATTTGTGCGGGGTTCAACGACCTTGCAGCAGCTAGGGTCATCTGAAAATGGGTGCCTAGGGACACATCTTCGTAACGCACGAGAACGAAAGTGTAAAAAGGTATTATATGTATCTCAAACATTGTTTTATGCTATCGTAAGAGGCAACCGATATTGATCTAATGTACCCAGTTGGAATATAAATCTTATCTTTAATCACTTTCATATTCTTTGATTTCGGGACTGTCTCTCGAGGCATTAGTTTCCATATGAACGTAGACGTTGTTAATCTTACTGCGTTCTTTACGAAACATTGACACAGAAGAGCTTAGGACCAATTAAAGGTAGATAAAATACGCAAATGAAAATGACATCAAACAAACACAAAGATAAAAAGACAAATGTCAACTTGAAAATTAGCGTGGTAATGGTAAGTTATATATCTTTTTGAACAGACTAACAGTTTTCAAGTAGGTTAGAATGGTTGTGATATTTACTGTATGGAAAAGAGATTTGAGAATTATTGTTTTACTATAAAAACAATCTCAAGTTGTTGTTTAAGGTTGCAAAAGTTCTTCAACGACGTTTAACCGCAAAAAAAAAAAAAGGATCAATGTTTTGTACATTTTGATCTAACGTAAATACTCATACATGAATGGCATAAAAATTGTATCAATTATTCTGTTCATTATCGAATTTCTAATGAGTTTATTTCAAATCGGTGCATTTTATAATGAAATAGTTTACCTGAGTGTAAATGGTTGGTCAAAATCTTAACTTTAAAGTTGATTTTCACTTTTTAAAAGTTAGCTGGTGTAATTTAAGGATGGCCCATGCTAAGAGTTTTCTGGAATAGTGGCATTCGAGACATTGACATTTTGCTATTATAATCTATGAATGTAATAGATACTGTAAAAATGAAAATGTTCGCGTGTGGAAATGTTCGCGTTGCCAATGGTTCCATATAAGAAATGTTTATATTATAATATTCTTGAAGGTGCCGGTGATACATGTATCATATCGATTATATTTGTCCGACACTATATTCTGAGAGAAAGTAAAAGAAGAGTATTTCATCAAAATATTAAAAGCTAGTATCAATATGTCACAGTAAAAGTTTGCCAATATTGTAAATATTGTGATGTCACGTTACATCTGTAGTGTGATGACATGCAATTTTGACGTTATGACGTTGTCCTATTAAAAAAAACATGAAAAGTCCTATGAAGAGTGACAGCTGCTAGTTCATTTGATCTACATAATTTATTAACAAACGTCTGTGTGTGGATATTTTCACTATAATGTACTCCTAGTGAAAAAACGCAAAGATTTCCACTTTTATAGTATTATAGCGCAATTCAATAATGTTAATTGGTGGATAAAATCGACTCAGTGCCTCGAAGTTTATCATTGCCTCTATTGAATAATACGAAACGTGTATTGCCAAACTTAAGTTATATTGAATTTATTGTTTTTCTATTAAATGTGTTTTTTATCCCTCGAACAGTAACAAAACGCCTATGTTTGTTTTGATGACTTGATTCAATGATGTTAACTTATTAGACAGATTTTTATTCGTGTTTTCAAAATAGTTCTGTGATATCTATATATAGATATATTAGTGAATACGTTAAAAAAAACTTGTATTTCAAGGTGGAACACAGCCACATCAGACATCTTTCGATGTATCGCCATTATATACTGCTATTCCCTAAGACAGTCCAAATCTCCTCATTGCATCATTATTCCTAACGGAATTTAAGGATCAATTCTAACGGCTAAGATGTATTTGCTTTTGTAAGTAAAATGGCGTTTTAATGGTATGTAAAACAGTTACGATTATACTTAATGAAACTGTATATTATTTTAAGTGGGATGTATATACAATTGTTAATCTGGAAATTATGTAAAGGACATATATGTTCTGTTATGTATCGTTGAATGTTACAATCTATTATTATGTTATTGTTTAAATACCTTTTAGTAATATATCGTTTTGTTGATATAAGTGTGGTAACATTCAATGGCAAGTTTTTAAATAAATAATAAATATAAATAGTAAGTAAGTATTAATGGGTACTTTTTCTTCATGTTTGAGCTTTGTTTTAATTGTGGTTTGACACATTTGCAACCAATATTTTGAATAAAGAAACCACTTAGCAGGTGTCTGTTGCCGCGGGGATAATGGTTAATGATGGTAAGTGAATATGACAGTTTTAGATGTTAAGTTCAGGAGTTTGTTTGATAATGAACACATTGACAAAGTGTAAAAACATTGATTTGGAATACATTATATGACCTGACCAGGTTCAATAAGAATTGAGTAACTTTCTGTCTACCCTGTTATAACCTTTAGGTTGTTTCCTTGTGCCTTATTTGACAAAACCTCAGTTTTGCTTGAGTCTGAGTGTGTTGGTATAATTGGCCTGGATCTGATTCCGACTTTATATCACTTCCTCTCGGAAATGCCATACTGAAAACACGTTAAGCACGCAACAACAACTGCCGTTTTTAAGGACTTTGGTCCAGTATGGGGACATAACCCATTGTCTACACCACTTGGGCGAACGTTCAACATCAGGACCAAACGTGAGGTATCGCCAAGACAGCTGCTTAGAAACAAAGAGGTTTTAGGAAGTAGACAGAAATTATTTCAAATGTAGCAAAGGATGCAGCAGATTTGTTTTGGTCGCTTAAGTTACCAAGCCGACGACAAAAACCAATTCTCCAATTCTGCAGGGGGTTCCCATATAAGATGTTGTAGGTAACAGCTGGTTTATTCTTTTCTCAATCCCCGACCTGCATAGGTGTGTATAAGATTTGAATTCAACAAGAGACATAATGATATAAAATATTTATTCAGGAAAATACCGTTACATACTAAAGCAATGTAAGGGGGGCAAAGTAAATATTTTTATTTATCAAAATATGTGAAGATACAGTTTGAAATGATTGTGTAATGTGTTTAGTCATATATCTATCAAGTTTAACTAAAATATAGCTGGTAATTCCTTATAGGATTGGATAGTTTGATCTACAATGAGAAATACACGTAACACACACATATGTATTGAACATTTAAGATGTAAAAGATACAGAATGCCAAAGTAATGAGTTACACTGCATCATACAGCTGTCTTTGTAATATATGACTCATTTGTGATGCTTATGGCCCAATGTTGAAATCCAAATAGGTCTAGTCTTGACACAGCAGGATGTGCGTAACATATATGAATAAGAACAAGTAAAGTTCATATATTGAGAACCACTACTCAAATGAGATTACTGTGGCCATCGCGGTTACAGTAAACTTCAGAAACGAGTATTCCAACAGCAGTCTACCACGTTATATTTCATATGGACAACTAGATTGATATATACTATATCAACTGGACACACGAATTATATACCAATTGTTTGATAATAAATTGTAATGTATATTTCAACATCATATATTCCGTCTTTTCGTAGAGTTATCTGCTCTTGTGATTAGGTATTGATTGTTACGTCATTTGTTTGTGAGAGTAACGTCATCAATTTTTGAGAAAACGACGTAATTTTCTCACACAAACTAATAGCTTAACAATCAATACCTGCTCACAAGAGAAGTAAACTCTGCAATACGCAAAGACGGAATATATGCCAACATGTTAATTTCCAACGAAAGATACAAAGACATACGAGAGCAAAACGTTTAACATATTCTGTTCTGCTTCTTTAATAACTGTACAATCACAGATGATCATACTTATTGGAATAGAAAATATTTATAAAACCACATTGAATGTAAATCATGTTGATAAGTGTAAACATTACAATTTTTGACATATCAGATTTCCTCTTGCCGACAAGTCGGATACCATGCCGCGCTTTGATCTATAAGAAGACACGGAAGTGGCCGTTGTACTTTCCTTTGAGGAAGATGATTTCCGAAAGGTATCCGAGGAACTCGAAAGAGATCTTCGCCTGTCTCGTTCCCGTTTCCACTTGCAAAATATTCTCTTAAACGTGCGTCTAAATCGACTGCTGAAATAGGAATACAGTAAAAAATTGACAGAAGAATTAAATTCAACCAACAAGTTACACACATTTCCAGCGATTCGTAAGCTGTCACCATGCGAGTTGATATCATTGGCTGATATGTAGGCTTTGTACAGTAACAGGATTGCCCACGGAAGCTGGCAGAGAAGGAATATGATAACGACAGATATAAGCATTGTAGTCACTTTTTGTTGTTCTGTCGCTTGTCTCGTTGTTTCTCCGATGACGGTTGAATTCGACAATGTACGTCGGGTCTTGTTAGCCTTCCAAACAGACCATATTAATATGCTGTTGAACACTGCTAGCAACACAAGAGGGAAAAAGTTGAAAAATGCCACGTACCACCAGAAATATCCGATTTGATAACTGGATGTGCTGCCAAACCTTGTCGTCTGACATTTAAGTATGGTTGATTTCTCTTTACCTATATGAATGAATTCCACGATCTCTAGTTCAAAGAATTCAGGAAATGTGTTGATAAGTGATATAATAAATACACTGATAACAGCCAGTTTTGCTTTTCCAATGGTACACCACGCCTTCCCTTTCATTGGGTGACACACTCCTATGTATCTCTCCAATGTGAAGGCCACTGTAAGCCACACAGCAGTATTACCAAACAGATCGGAAAACACCCGTCCAAACGGAACGATGTAAAAGACAAATGTAAACTGATTTTTGTTTTCACAGTTGAAAAACGACAATAAAAACATAAAAATAAGATACATTGAATCACAGATTGCTAGGGCCATGAGATACACATTCGTCGAACTTTTCATCTTTGGACTCCTAAGAACGACTATATTGAAAATATTTCCCAGTACACCACATGTCACCAAAATTGGTGCTAATATATGCTGAGCAATAAACCTAGTCATCCGAAGTGACGCTGACGTGACAGGCATGCTATGTTCAGTTAAAAAACTGTCGTTTGCAGAATCCAGAAACGACGTCACATGCATGTTAAAAGTTTGAATTAATGAATCTACAGTACTTCCGGTGAAAATGGTTTCCTCCATCCTGGTTACATATGTTTCAGATTCGGTATTACCGATGTCAAATGTCACAGAACAGTCATTGGTTCTGAAATGAAAAAGAACAAAATTAATCACGAAATCCTTTGCTGCGGAACTACAAGGCTGAACATAATGTATAGGATTGGACGAAATTTTGCATTAAATCCGTTGAGATTGATATCCTGATGTGCTCAATGGAAAACTTTAAATGGAAAATCAACGGTCCTGATCGAACAACTGCTCTCATGTCAAGTGCAAAATTTTAATTGCCTTTAGTGACAGTTAAAGAAAAACAATTCCCAATATGATCAACAACTGATTTATTTTTTGTGTGAAATATAAGTCCACTGCGTACAAATTGAAACAGACAACCACGAAACGTAATTGCCACAACCAATATGGAAGTCGCTTGTTTGTTTGGTTTAGTTAGTAATTTGATTATTAACGGCCCATCAACACAAAAGGTCATTAAGGAAAATAAAAAATAAATTTCAAATGTAAAAGTTCATCAATCGAACGGAAAGACGAAAGAAAAAAGAAGAGAAAGTGGCAAAGGTTAGTTATAATTTTCTGAATAAACCAACAGTTTTAAGTAAATTAGAACTGTAGATAGATTGACTGTTTCACAATGAGATTTGAGATCTGTTATATCATTATAGAAAGGTCTCTGGAGGCTGAAGGTCAATGGTATCTAATAACAAGTATACTGTATATGGTTAGTGACATGCTATGCATTGAGGCTGTTTTTTTCCTGTTCAAGAAATAAGAATGGGTTTTGTACATTTTACTTCCTCGCAACAGTCAGGGGGTCACATTGTTAAGTCGCCAATACTTTAAATCACCCACAGATAATTTCGTTTGTGTTGTAGGGACCAGTTTCAAAATTACTATCTATTTAAGGATGTTCTGTTACATGTTTTAAAGCATTTGTGTGTGATGGTATGCTTTCATGGAAGCTGAAAGTGGTTAGGATAGTTAACTGAACGTTACAATGTAATTTGTAATTAAATTCATCACACACATCGGCAGTACTATGCCGATTTATTTAAAAGTGAGATTGTATTCGGACGTAGCATCCAAAATCCAGATACTTCGACATTTTGTTACCGAATGATTCGTTTAGGCAACTTGTAGCTCTATTGTTTAAACCGCTGTTTGGAAAGAAAAACCAGGCAAATATTGCAACAAGTAAATATAAAACAATTTGGTATTTTGGATACTGACAAGCATGTAGTACTGATAATTAGTGATAAAACTATCCTTCAATATAATCGCTTTCTTTTAAGTTGTTTTGATGCTTTAATGTAATTTGCTCGCAGTTTGAAATGTGTTATTACTTGTCATTTTCTCTTTCAATTTCTGTCATGATATCTTAAAACCCTTGTTATGTGTTTGATATCGCAGGATTCATTTTTAACAGACCGAGAAGATAATTAACCACGTCATGATGTTGCATGTCCATGGTTTAAATGTTCATTAGGTAGCGTTAAAATGTTATTATAGAAGATTCTATCTCGGAGAAAGACACTGCCTTTGGTGTAGTAAAGATCGCGTGTTTTTGTCACATTGATATTTTCAAAAAATGCGCGAGAGAACATAATTAATCATAATCATCGTTTGTGGAATGAAATATAACACATTAATACCTTGATTTCCTGTATCAAAATTAATATTTGGGTAAAGTATAGTCATTGTTCCATAACGAGCTTACCTTTAGCACATATCCTAGATAAGTTCCTTATTTTACCAGACAATCTGTATTAATGTTGTAACTAAAGGGAAATAACGCTTGTGTATACATTTGAAAACTTGTGCTAAAAAGAGCAAGTGAAATATTGCGTAGAGCTGTGTGAATGCAAGAAATAGTTAATCCCAGGTCTGTAAATGTTCCTGAACTATCAATTAGAACGAATCATCTGGATTCCCTCTTTGCCAAACATGCTTAAGAAAGGTAAAGAAAACAAGTATATCAACGATTGTTAAAGTAAGTGCTACGATGTGATATATAAATTACTGCGAAATAGGACATTGTCATTTCACAGTTACATACAAAAACAAAAAAACAAAAATTTATGTACGCAAAATGAGCTATTGGATCTATTTATCATAATTCATCCTCAAAGATAACATTTATACATGTGTTATATTAAGTTCAACGTTACGTGAAAATAAAAACATCTTGAAAATATACAGCCGGTACAGATTGCCCTATAGATCGTAGAGCTTAATGCACATCGAATAGCTAAATGAAAAACCTGATAATTACTGATGTCTGCAACTTTCACTTCAATCCACTGAAGTGTCACAATGTGACATGACTTTTTGTTACAGTGCGACTTCTGTCCCTATTATACAACATTTATCTAAAATCAAAACCTTGCGGGTCGGGGATTAAGAAGAAACATGCATACTCGTATTTACTGCATGATGTTCGAGGAAGCTAATGTGAGAATTCCCTGCTGAAAGCAATAAAACCATAACGATGTAACCTTTGCAAAATTTTGGAACTTCACATTTTCCTTCTACCCACTGTTTGTGTTCAAGCTCTCGGCTTTGCAATACCTCACCGTTGGCCTTAGTCTGGAACGCGTTCGCCAAAGTTGGAAAGGTAATGGGGTTTTCCCCAGAGACGGGAGATACCAAAATCCTTATCACAACACATATAAAACCCGTTGTCAATATAATGGGACCAGGTGGAATACTGTTCGTGATGTCTTCGGCATTGAATTTAATGAAGTAGGAACCCTGAAGTCAGCATCAGATTGCGGTATCGCAAGGAGCAAATACATCAACATACCATTTCAAGCACGCACACAAACCCACGTGATGACACGTTTTTAAATGACCCCTGATGTACATAGGACACCATCGCAAATAAACCCTCTTTGGTTGTATTTCATCTTATGAGTTATTATACATGGTGCTATTTCGGCCAAACGCAACAAAAGCCGCTTAGAATTTCTATTATTTGTCTTTTACAGATATGGTTTATTACCATTAGTGCACATAGGTCATGGATAGAAAGATTCATTCGTGGTAATGAAGATACTAGATATCAATTTGGTGATCGAACCTCAAG
The DNA here is from genome assembly GCF_002113885.1 of Mizuhopecten yessoensis. Taxonomy (NCBI): domain Eukaryota; kingdom Metazoa; phylum Mollusca; class Bivalvia; order Pectinida; family Pectinidae; genus Mizuhopecten; species Mizuhopecten yessoensis. The sequence goes on along the minus strand of NW_018407883.1, from coordinate 429,883 downwards.
TGTGGTCAAGGCTATTGTCGATATCCTACAATAGTTTTTAGACTTGTACACATTTCACGGTTTATATGACTGAAGACGTTTAATGTATTAATATATCAAATGATAGGACTTGTGCAGAAGCGGACAATCAACTTAAGTAAAAGCAAATATTGACGAATGGATCGAAATTTCAAGTGCCAGTGTCTTTTCGTTGGTTAATCTCATGGAATAAACAACCTCCCATTGATTTAGAGATCGAAAGTCAAGGTTGTTGCTATCTATAAGGATTACGTTCGACCAATGATTAGAAATATAAACGTCGATACTCTTTCCACCGGACCACTTAGAGAATGATTCACTAGAGGTGTTCCGATTTATTCACACGGTTTCGATCGGTAAAGAATAATAGAGCTGGCCAAAACGCGGATGACGAGCTTCTTTATATTTCCTTTCTGCTAGATAATTTATTTTTGCTGGTATTCTTTAGCACATTGGATTTAATATTTTTCTAACAAAGTTCTTGCTGGCTGGAGACCTGGAAACACGTTCGTTTTACATTTATATATGTTCAAGCGGAAGGATAAACTCCGCTGTTTCCCTTGCGAATGACCATTTAGTATAATAATGATAAATAGCTTAGACTTTGAAGATGTTCGTGACTAGACCTTTTAAAATAATAATATTGTGTGACTTTCAATAAGAGGTGGTTTTTGGTGCTTCTTTATTTTAAACTTTTTACTTTCGAAGGAAAAAGTGGCATATACAACAAATATTGGCATGCGTACAATTTTTGCATCGATTGTTAGGTTTCATACGACATATAGTTATATAAGGATGCCGTAAAGGGATCTCGTATATTCATAGAAGTGACGAGTAACATGGGTCGTTCTGCGAAATTGCACCATTCTTCTTGACAACACAGTAGAAGTAGTTGCAAATCTATATTTGATTAGAAATTTGTAAATATGTATATATTGTTTTAATTTAAGAGGTTGATAAATTTGTTTGTGTTTTCAAGAACGCTCATCTGTAAATAATTTAGTTAGCCCATAAAAAAAACTACCAACATATCGTTCCCTAACTAATCCTTTCTACCTTTGTAAGATTGTGAGCATAGATTGAATGCGTTCTTAACGTATACTTCTAAAGGAAAACATTACCAGAACGTTTTGACAGGGAAAAATGGTGATTTCTGGCTGATCCATTGTCATCGATTACTGGTCTAGAACAGTGGCAGATATGACAGAAACAATAACCTGCTAATCTACAGAGTGTCGATAGCGCATAGCCACCCACGCGCGTTCAAAGTTCATGTGTCTTTTCCAATTAATGTCACGAATTCCGACACGCTCATGTCACATTTCAAATATAACACACAAATCAGTATGACGAAACATATGAATGAAACAGACTACCTTAAATGCTTCCGATCCGACACATTACCATTGAGATAAGGCACTGGGTGTTATGGGAAACTTGCTTCGGGTTTAATAGGATAACTGACATCGGTCAAGGTAATTTAGAATCAATTGCTAGCGATACTGTATTTTCGAAGGAATCTCTGAATACTTATATTTGTATTGGTACAAAACTTATTGTGTTCTAACCGGTGCAGGATCCTACTGCTAATCGTAAGATACCACTAAAAAAGTCCTCGCAGTAATGAAGGTCATAGGTAGATGAATGCCTTGGAGACGCATGCGAAAGGAAACACTTAGTAAGATAGAAATGTTGCTACAAGGGAAGCAGATCAATTTTAGTTTCATCATTGTCCGTTTATAGCAGGTTGTCAAGTGCTAATCGACAAAGGGAAAAGCAGACGATGTCAATATGTTTGGTTTGAATTTATTGGGATTAACGTCCTTTTAACAGGTCATTTAAGGCCGTGTTTCTGTTTGTGTCATGTATACCTGCACCAGTCTTTGTATGATGGAGATAGGGAATTCTGGTGTATTTGCCTCCTTTATCTGTTTAAAGGACGTTTAACAATGTTAAGCCTGTTTTAGTTATCAATGAGAAAGCTTTCATATAAAGTTGTCAAACGCAAAACCCCACTTCCGATAATTTGTCCTCGATTTAAAGAAGATATGGAATGAGTTTACATGTAGAAGATTCTTGACATTGATCGAAAGAAAACAAATGTAAAAACCTGAAAGAAATACCCAGGTGAAAATGTCTGTTTCTAGAATAGATTGAATACGTTCCCCCAACAGTTAACGTCATATGATAATACAGACACAGTAGCAGGACTCGTCGCCACTCGGTCACATTATACCCACAACGGTATAACTCTCCGTCACTTCCATGACGAAAAAAGCAACAATTTAAAGGACTTAAATTAATCTGAATAAAGTGACAGGTTTTATAATTTTGCTCACTCTGGCGAACGCTCAACATCTAGGTCAAATTCGGAGCACTTTCATAAAGGCCGTTAAGAAAACAAAATTCTCCAAAAAGAATAAAGTGAAAAGTCTTGCACCAGATGCAGAAGATTTTTTGTTCAGAATCCAGAAAGTTGATTTTGATTTGCTTTTGTTTAATCATCCTATTAAAAGTCAAAATAATTTAAGGACGTGCCTACATGTCAGGAATTTATTTCTGTTGGAGGCAGAATGTTTGTGTTTTTCTCGATAGCACGGATCCCTCCGATCTAATGCCTAATTACACCAGATCTCACTAAATAGACAGCAGGTTAACCCGTTGTTGATATTACTGTTAAGTTCAAGAATATTGCAATAACTGCAGCTGATTTATTTTAGTCCCGAAATTGAACACAAAAGCTAATCCCGAATTCTGTAGGAGTTTCCCGCATAAGTCGCCTCTTACAATACATGCCGTGGGTAACAGCGGGCGTTTTATTGTCTCAATTCCCGACCTGCAGGGGTGTGACCCTGTTTTACACAACTTATTGTCTTCCCCACTTTGGCTAACGTTCAACGTTGTAGTAAAAAGTGCGGTATTGCCAAGGAAAGCGCTTAAAACCAGAAAGGGTGTTTGAATTGTTTTATCTGAATAAGTTGTAAACATATTAAAAAATTGTACCATAGGTTTCAGATGGATGCATTATTCAATACTATAATTCACTTTAATTAGCGTGTCCTTGATAAACACGAATTATTAGCACTCAAACACATCATTGTGAACATAATTATAGGTTTATATGATTATGACGTTTTTTATGACATTTCTAACACTGCTCAAGTTAATTAGTTCTTTTTTTGGTGATATATTGAAAAAAGCATTAACAGAACAAGATAATAACGAAGTGTCAACAAACCAATTATTCGAACTCAAAATCGATAAAACTAAGGCACAGAATATGAACAAAGCACTAATTTAAATACGAATGTTTGTCTGTGCTGTATGTTTGTAGTGTAACATTATCGCAACAGCCAGGTTCGTATAAAACGGGTGCCTAAGAATACACCAGTGAAAAGAAAGAGAAGCCGGCATCAGTTCTGCGCTATCATAGGAAGCAAATACACCAGCATACCAACTCAAGAACACATTGAAACAACGTAAATGTTAATACTCTTAGGACGTTCAGCCTACTCACACAATCCAAAACAAATTATATCAAAAAGAGATTTGATACCTGGTATGTTTCAATAGAAATGATCGATTTTTTTGGCTGAAGGTCGGTGTATTACTATTTGAATGTTTCGTGACATGTTTTGCATTAAGGCAAGTCTTTTCGTGTCAATAAATAACAATGCGTAATGTATAACTGTAACATTCGGAGTCGGACGATTGCAACCTCGCCTGCGCCTTGCTCTGTAGCTTGAACACCAGTCATCAATTACAGATATTGTAAATGTGCTTCATCTACGGCATGGCTTGGTTTCAACTTGGTTAAAATATGTAAAATGAAGTTTCAAATCAACAGGTGGTAGCGATAGAACCGTTTTGACGGCATGATCTGCCTTCTTGCTACCTAGTATTCCAACAGCTCCTGAAATCTAATATAATGCCCTACGACATTTTCTGGTAATACCATGTATTTATGATTATATCTTGCTTATTCTTCAGTTTTCTATTGTAAAGGTTCGTAGAACGGATGAAGTATCACAATCAATTACGTATTTAATACGGCATTTGTTTTAGTGTCGTCAAATGTGACAAAGATAGCATTGGCTTCTGCAGAGAATATTGATGCATCATTTGGTAGCGGCACACATTTGCAGCATTTTCTGCAATCATGGCTACGATCATTTTCAGCTAACCGTTAGCCTCAGATAAAATAACGTTATAATAATACTTAAACTGTAATTTCAAACAAACAAAAAAGAGTAAAGGAGTAATTATCAGATTTGTTTTTCTCGCGAAGTGAAAATTCAATCCCTGGCTATGCCCCCAGCCATGTTTTCGTCACTCACTTATTATACTTATTCAGGTTTGATAAGTTTTTAGGTATGTTAAGGTAGCGTATAGATGTTTTCCATATCGCAGCAGTGATAAAGACTGGTGGCTAGGGAGACACCACCGGAACAAGAGTTGATAGAAAGGAAAGCCGGGATAATTTAACCCTTATCAGATAATATAAAGGTTTATATGCTTTAATCTAGGAATACCGTACATGGTCTGTGGTATTCATAATATCTTCAAGAAGGAACACTCTGACGCCTAATTATTTTTGTAATTTAGTTGGGCAAAATCTGTCTGAAACGTTCTTTTATAGGAACCATTTGGTCAACTAACACCCTAAAAATTACTTCGATAGAATATTATGTAACTTCTGAGGAAGTTAATGTAATTAAAAATGACATGACCCGAAGCCAATGTCCGGTGTGGTCAATTGTATCACCTATCAAACCGGTAATAGATAAAGCGTCGACCTTCATAGTCCAACATCCGGTTCTTTCAGTGAAAAGACTCCTGCTTTGTGCATATGTTCCATGCGGGCGACGACACAGTGGGTTTGTTTCACAAGTAATACATTCTTGTTTCTTTGAATCTACACAACATATAGCAAACAAAAAATAATTTGTATCACAATACAAAGCTTTGTTCGACGTTGGATTTAAATGGAAGGAAACAGGTTTAATGAGAATATGCATTCAAAAGATTACCGTAGGAAAATGTGAAACCGCACTATTTACGTAACAGGAGGTTAAAACGTGAAATAAATTACTCATTTATAACAATGATTGAGATGTTGTTTGGAAGATGCTATTGAATCAGAATAAATGCTTGTATTGGTGTTTCAAAAACATTACGTTACATAAAGACGTGAATATCCCGTCTTGCCTCGGCTGGGATTTTATGTCTAAAAATAAAACACGTTCGCGCATGCTCAGTTAGTTTTAAATTTACTGACAGTTGCTGCTTAAACGTAAGGCTATACCATTCAAGATTTCTTCATTGTTGATTCAGAGCAACAAAGGAACAGTATGCTACTATATTGCAATGGGTAATTTTCGACAAGATTATATATAAAAAAGATACTGAATTGACCCTTTACAGTTCATAAAGCTTCTCTTTACATTACGGTAAAATTTTATAATATGTTTAAAAAGTGAAGTAAAAAGTACATGTGGATTCAAAATAGAAAGTTCCTTCCGAAAAAGACTGTTTTTTGGTGTGTTTTTTTTTTTAATCTGTTGTTAAACTTAAGATAATGAAATGTCCATGGTCACACGACATTGTGTAGAAATGATTGTCACACAAACTGTTAATGAACCTTAATAACAGCAAACTCGCTCGCTGTGAATCTCACGTGTGCTTTGAGCCTTACCGAGCTTTTCTCCCGAGAGCAATAATACTAGTTATGAACAATCATGTAGTCATAAGTAGAGATTGCAGACACATTCATTGGGTCTCCAATGTCATGACAGACTCAGGGCCGACGTAACCTTCGACAGTTCCATACATCACAATGAATCCAACACGATGTACAAAATAAGATACTTCAATCATTGATAACCGGAAAGAGTGTATGTCAAAGGATGCACTCCGTTTGATTGGCCTTAGGTCATAATGCGTTGAGGAATGCATCTATCACAAATGGTATACGTTTTATATGTGATGCAGGCGGGGGAAATGATTTGTTTTGTTTTAAAGGGTTTAACGTCCTATCAACAACTAAGACCATATAAGGACGCGTCTCCTTGTGTGTAATGTTTAAACACAATTATTTTCTATAATTGTTTAATGTGTTTGTTGTGTGATATGCTCTATAATAATGTAGAGAATCTCATACCACAGACACTAGAAATGTATCCGTTTCTCTGAAAGATCACAACATGGTCTCGGGCACGATAAAATACCAATGCTAAAGGCACCCAGCACAGTATACCACTTTGCCACAATATACTAACAACGGGTTAGCCAGTTATTGTCATTACTATGAACGATGAAGGTTAAGCAGACAATGATCACCATTCTTTAAGGACTTTGGCATGTCCCAGACACATCAATTGAACATATTATGCTTTCAACAAACCAATCAGAGGTACATAGGGAGACATAGAACAACAGAGGGAATTGGAAGAAACCTTCGATTCAATAGAGCAAGTCAACATAAAAGAACAATATTCAAATAAATGGGAATAAAGTTATCTTTTCTCTGACGCCTATATGCAGATTAGTAATAAGTTTTTACCGAGTATTAATTTCGCTATTCACATTTAATTAATTTGTTGATAATACTTTCTAATTACATTATATTAATTCGCTGTCATAACGCAGGGCGGAAAGACGAAAATGAAACAGCAACACACATTTCCCGGCAAACAGTAATGTTGTGAATGGTACTGTTGCTGGTGCAACGTCAACAGCTAAGTAACATGTTTATCAGACGATAATGGTTCTGCCGAATATTGTGTTTGTTGAAAAACTAAGCATATGTAGGTAAGTGTTAGTCATAGGCACATCACAAACATTGAATGGATATTTTGTTTAATGGGGAGCATTAGTCTGATGGCCGTCCGTTCATCTTATATCGAATTTCCGTCAAATATCTTGCTTAAACATCGTTTGACTTTAAAAAACAAAAAGTTAGTCTGAGCTCGAAGTTGAGCAAACGTTGCATATATTGTTCGCGGATTGGTCAACTGTGCCACTGCAGTGTTTGCAAGATATAAGACACTAAAATGTCATTCGATTTTTTTTTGAGATTGGATAATTTGATGCAAATTAAAAAAAAAAAAAGAGCAAAATTCACGTGAAATTAACAAGCATATTTCGGTCTGATTAATAGACGGCTTATGTATAATACTTTAGCCCAAGGCGATCAAATTCTGATGAACCTTGGGTAAGTATTGATCTTTCAAGGCTGAGGTTGAAGTAGAACAAAATATGTGCATTATTATTTAACACTCTGCATTTTCATCCTGCCCAGTAACTTAAGATCCGAAATACGGATATTGATGATAATGTTGTCTGTTTTTACACTTACAGCAAAATCGAAAAGAAGTTAATAAGGTATTAGAAATTAGTTTTAATTGTTTTAGGATCGAACCCCGAACCACTACCAAAACCGGTCGGGTTAATAAATTATATCTGCGAGGAAATCATCCCTTTTGAAACACTTAAAGTAACGATGAAATAAGCAAAATATAATTTTATGTTACTGTATCAGTGTAAAATTTACAAGGGTTACACCGGCATTCGAACCCTGCACTTTAGACTTTATCGCTCCAACCGAATCGTCAACGGAAATATCCTGGGCGGCAATTATGTCTAAAACAAGGTTATTGTATATTATATGAAAAAAAGCTTTACATTGATCCAAAGAAGGATGGAATTCCTATGCAAATAATTTCGGTGATATAATATTTAATAAAAATATACACTGCATGTTTTCTCCTTTCATCACATCACATCCAAGAAATAGTTCGCAAATTAATGTTACTCTTATTAGAGATTATCCAAAAAATTAGCAAGGCGGCGAATTCTGCCCTGTATTTGGACGTACCAAGTCCTCAAAAATGTAAGTGGTTATCCCGCCTAATATTTTCACCATCTAAAGATTGAAATCCATAATATGAAGTTTCGTTTTGATATAGAAAAATACCCTTAAGCACTGGCTTGTGAAAAAGGTTCTTAAACATATACATGATTTACTCAACCAAAGATGTTTAAGACATTTAAGAGTGTAGCTAGCTTTGTTTTGAAAAATCAATTTGCTATTTCGATACGATTTGCAGTTATAGTTTTTGTAATGTTTACCAGCCGATCTACCATTTGAGTCATAGAGTGCCGAACAAAACAAACTCACTCTTAAAGATAAAAGTGTGTATAAGATGTCTAAAAACGTCAATAGCAAACACATTACAGAAAAATATGATACAGTATCATTCCCAGACTAAAGCGATTTATTTCTTGTGTTGAACTTTTAGCTTCAATATCTATATCTATTGGTATAAGAACCCTGGATCATCCATAAAATATATTTTTAAAATATTTTAAAATATTTTACAGGATAATGCTTCCATCTACAAGATACTTCAAAATGTCACGCCAATATAAATGTCCGCATATGATTGAATACACAAAAAAAAAAAAAAATCTAATAATTTCTCAACAGAAACATTTAAATAGCATACCCGTAGTTTTCAAGTAGTTAAAGCTGCAAAAACTACATCGGTCTCCAATTTTCTACACTTTTTTAGTTGAATATACAGTTAGGCATAAGACAGCTTTACCCATTGTCAGCATAATGTACCCAGATGGTGTACTTTACTGGATGCGTTCGACATAGTATTGCAGTGAGGCAGCGCTCTAAAATATTCATTTCTACGCTTACCTAAGGATGCAAATACACAAATATACCAACACACAGATGCACGTCCATAAAAGACGTAAGCTATAAAAAGGACACTTAACCATATAAACGAAACGAAAAATCATATTTTTGTATGTTGTTTGTTGTCCTGGCAACGGCAAAGGTCACATTTAGATGGTCTACATATACCATTCACGGTCCACTTAAAAGCGTAAGTATACGAAATGGCGTCACCTATACGACTCTGGTAAGGGGCATTACATTTTACCTAAGTATATTTTTGCACACATAACATAGCACTTAAGGTAGATGGAAATATTGCACATAATTACATGCATCATTTAAAATCAAGCAAAATTGTAGCTAGCTTTTATATTTAAAGTGTTTGGGTAATAAATAGTTAAAGATCCATTTGCTTAAAAGCAAAGACAAACATTTTTTCTTACAGGAAAACTTTTGCTATCTAAATCCAAACAGTAAAGCAGTAGAAAATGATAAAACGATGTTACATTCCGAAACTCTGTCATTGTTCATTCTTAAATCCGGCTTTCTTTGTTTAAAATATTGATGCAACAACGTCAAGTATTTGACACAAATACAGAAAACCACAAATATACAGGTAAATACAATCGAAACAAACAAAAGAACTTTGTCTGGTCTGACTCAAATGCAATGCATATACTTACATACATTTAAAACTCCATCCGAGTTTCCTTTTAAAACAGACGTTAACAAACAACTTCAAAACTATTTCACACAAATATGTAAAACTAAAAACACACAGGAAAACACAACATGGACCAACTAAAGAACCTTGTCTGGCCTGACATGTATGGAATGCGTATACTTACGTTGATTTGAAACTTCATCCGAGCTCCCTTTTAGAAAATAAAGATAAGGAAACAACTTCCAACAGTTAGTGATGACAACGCACTAGGCTTGCCTCTCGAGCAGCACCGATAGACCTGCGAGAATTGACGATATTAATAGGTTGTCGCGTATAACCCGTGTGCACAAATGAAAAGCGTTCACATGTAATGTACTGGTGCGATCGATTGAAGTGGAGGAGTCATGTCGCTGGCCATGAATCAAGGACGAAACCCGTAATTTTGGAGAGGGTATATTCTAAGTAAATATATAACTGCGTCAACGAAAACGGACATATCTAAACTCCCAAATGTCGATAACGACTGCAACAGGAAACGAAATCATGTGCTATATAATCGGTTGGCATTTCCTGCGCATTACGTAGCACCGGTCATTATGTCTCCTGCCAAATCAAATGTTGGTAACCACAGACAAAGTGAAGAGGTTCGTCACGAGGTTTCTATTTCAATCTATCGCACGTTTGTTATAGACTTGGGATGAGTGGAATTGTGTTTTAAATAAAACAAGTCTCATTTTACGAGCATAACGTAATAAAAATGCAAAATTAATAAGACACACCAACACTTAAGATAACAATATTTTATAATGAACCGTTTTTCCATCCCAGAAATATGTTATGTTAAAGACATGACGGCAACGCTACATCAACGGATATTATGATGTATTATGTTACATCTAAAGATCAACTTAAAAAGTCTAGCATTTTTCAACAGCTCAAGGTAAAATATCACATGGTAAAAACCAAATTTGTCAAGGTGTATTTTGAAAAAGAATAAGGGATTTTAAGCACCTACCCTTCTGTTTCAACAGTCTAGACCTATTCAGATTGCCAACATCTTGCCCCCTGGCATCGCCTTTTAGTCATAGAAGGGCTATCCATCTGTAAGATGCAGTGCTATTCCATTTTGGCACAATGTATCTATTACTTAATTATAAGTTGCAATCACAGGTCTGTGTGTGTTACGTTCATCTTTGGAATATATTTGTAAGTGATACAACTGATTTAATTTAAATGATGTGCTTTCTACTACTTTCATTATCTAGATAGATACTAAATAAAATTTTATTGAAAGGCAATTGAATTGAACTTGATACAAGGTTTTGTCCATAACGCAAATAGACGATCGCACATGAGTGTCCATACCATATTAAACGAGTTTAATAAATTAATTTTTGACCATCGACACCAGTATTAGATTCTATCTATCATATAGCAATCATCATTTTACAAAAAAACTTCAAACGTAATTGTATGTTATCAGCAGCCTCTATATAGGTAAGAACCAAAGTGATCAGGTAAAAGTATTGTCGTTCCTCGCAGTGCAAAGTAGTTTCATAATTTGTTTTTAACAATGAGCAGTTCGGAGCGGCATAAAATTATCGAATATAATTAAACATTTTAATATGTTTACAATAGTAAATGTATCATGTTGTATAGTAAATAAAAGTATGACCTGTAGTGGCGTAAGAATATGTTCCCACGGTTTTGACCAATCGCAGCACCTTTAGGTTTTATTATACGTGTGTAATACCATATTTATGACATGGCCGTGTGATAGTAAATGGATCAGTTATGTGATATTACATTTTTTGCAAATAATATCCATCAGTAAATGCTATCCAAGCTATAGAAAAGGCGCTAAGACGAGGGTGTACCGCCCGTCTCTAGATGGTACATTCATTCTTAACCTATTGCTACTTGTTGAAACGTGAAGATCAGTCTCAATGCATATCATGTCAGGAACCATCTACAGTAAAACACTCATGTCTTATAATTCGTTATTTACGCCGACCTTCAGCCAACTCGAGAATATTTCTATAATAACATTACAAATTTACACTATCTGAAAGATATTCGTCTATACCAAATAGATGATCAGCATAGCCACTTCTAATATTCAAGTTGCTTTTTGTCTTTTACCTTGACGTTTGTTTCTTTTCATTTCATTCATTAGTCCTTACATTGTATCCCTTCTCCTGTGTTGATCTACGTATAACAATAATATTTGGTGATAAGATAGAAATTAAAAATAATTTGATGTTTATAAAGCTCGAGTTTGTTACATACTTACACTGTACAAAACATATATGATATATGAATTGCAACGCATAGTACTTATGCAGCAATAATATATGTACAAGTTCGAGACATCATTGCCGAGGCACTTATTCAAGAATGAATTGTGAAACTGCATTGCCATGATTGAATGATTTAGACAGAATTGTAAGCACTTTCTTGATCAATTTGTAAATATGCCGACAACAAGGGAAGCGAAAATAAAACCATACTTCGAGATAATCATTCATATTTACCCCATACAAAAGCATTAATTTGTGAATCAATCGTCAAAGACTTTTAGTTAACCTGTTTCGAAGGAATACCAGTGTCCGCAAAACCATAATTTCAACTCAAAATCGAAAAACTAAGGCAAATATAAACAAAGGAAATATGTAATGGTTACTTAACAGAACAAGGAGATAAAGACCAGGTGTTCCGGAAGCGTTACCATATTCTGCTTAATCGGCTTCACCCACTTGTAAATCTATTTCAAATTCAAGTAACGACACGTTATCAGATTGAGCACTCGTTAAGAGGCAGATTAATAAGCAGTATAAAAATATCGACCTTCATATCACACAAAGAAATAGCTTATTTCTATATGAAATCATGGGTGCGATGCGACCACAACACTTGATCATAGACTTTACCACTCTGCATCTTTGAAAAACATGTCCATCAAACACCGTAGATGGCCTTGAATACCAAATCAACTGAGACATATAAACATCGTAGATGGCCTTGAACAACGAATGAACTGCGACATGTAAACAATGTAGATGTTCTTGATTACCAAATCAAATGCGACATGTAAACACCGTAGATGGCCTTGAATACAAAGTCAAATGCGACATGTAAACACCGTAGATGGCTTTGAATAACAAATCAACCGCGACATGTAAACACCGTAGGTGGCTTAGAATACCAAACCAACTGCGACATATAAACACCGTAGATGGCTTTGAATACCAAATCAAATGCGACATGTTAACATCGTAGATGGCTTTGAATACCAAATCAACCGCGACATGTAAACACCGTAGATAGCTTTGAATACCAAATCAACTGCGACATATAAACACCGTAGATAGCTTTGAATACAAAATCAAATGCCACATGTAAACACCGTGGATGACATTGAATACCAAATCAACTGCGACATTGAAACGCCGTAGTTGGCTTTGAATATCAAATCAACTGCGACATGTAAACACATTAGATGGCTTTGAATACCAAATCAAATGCGACATATAAACACCGTAGATGGCTTTAAATACCAAATCAAATGCGACATGTAAACACCGTAGATGGCTTTGAATACCAAATCAAATGCCACATGTAAACACCGTGGATGACATTGAATACCAAATCAACTGCGACATATAAACACCGTAGATGGCTTTGAATACTAAATCAACTGCGACATGTAAACACCGTAAATGGCCTTGAATACCAAATCAACTGCGACATGTAAACACCGTGGATGGCTTTGAATACCAAATCAAATGCCACATGTAAACACCGTGGATGACATTGAATACCAAATCAACTGCGACATGTAAACACCGTAGATGGCCTTGAATACCAAATCAACTGCGACATGTAAACACCGTAGATGGCATTGAATACCAAATCAAATGCGACATGTAAACATCGTAGATGCCTTTGAATACCAAATCAACTGCGACATGTAAACATCGTAGATGCCTTTGAATACCAAATCAACTGCGACATGTAAACATCGTAGATGGCCTTGAACAAACGAATGAACTGCGACATGTAAACACCGTAGATGGCTTTGAATACCAAATCAACTGCGACATATAAACATCGTAGATGGCCTTGAACAATGAATGAACTGCGACATGTAAACACTGTAGATGTTCTTGAATACCAAATCAAATGCGACATGTAAACAACGTAGATGGCCCTGATTACAAAAACAACTGCGACATGTTAGCATGGTCAGGAACGTAACTATCACTAAAGGGGAAAAGTGTACAGCCGGAAAATTGAAATCGTAGTAAGATGTCCCTATTGGTACTTTTGTAAGTACAATTAGTTAGTTAGTCGGTAATTACCAGTTATATCAGCCCTGACAACGATTATAAAAAAGTCATCCAAATCTCCACGATGACACAGGTGAGCAGTTGTAGTGTGAACCATCTGTGACCAAAATCTTAAATTTGTGATTAACTGTGTCGTATATTGATGAATAAACTATTATTGGGCTGTGGTAAGTAACTCGGGAGGCATGTCGGACCCAACATGTTTAAGACACGCCAGTGTGATGAGATAAACAGCGAGCCATTATCTTAACCAAATGTCGGTGACATGCAGTCAGCAATGGCGACTACGGTAGCAGTCAGTGAAGCGGTCAGTAGCACAAAGAAAACGAAAACAATATCCGATACATAACAGTCTGTTACCCCAAAAACTAAGAAATGTAAAACACAACCTTAACAGAAAAAGTGACCGAAACGCATGAATAAACACCGACATGAACCGACATGAACCCGACCCCACACCTGTCACCACCATCGCCCCATCCCCTCGGACTGAACAAACGGGCATTACAAAATCAAAGACCTTATATCGTCACTAACAGACAACATGTCAAGCATGAACTATTTGTTCACAAAACGAATGGACCATCTTGAAAACAAAATAGCTGAATCATTAGAGGTGAAAATCAAAACTGAAGTAGACAACGCAAAAACGGAGGTTAAATGTGAAATTGACAAAGAAATCCAGCACATGAGAATTGAAGTGGAAAGGAAACTGAAAGGTTTAAAAGATTTACTCAGAAATGAATTCGACCTGGTGCCAGAGGGTAATGCAGGTGTGAGAGACGACCGACGATGTACAGACCTCTCAAATAACAAACAACGGAACATTGTAATAACAAATTTGGAAATGTTAAAACAGGAAAAGGTTGACAACGGGAAAGACTTTACCAGGCGAAACGTACAACCACTCATACAAGACGGTCTCAACATAAGGGAGGTAACCGTGAAAAACGTGAAGCGTAAACTATAGAGGAGTATATACCCAGGTGTGATAATTGTAACATTAGACACAACAGAAAACAAGAAAAAACAATGGATGCAAAGTAAAAACTAAGATAATAAAAAATAAACATTGACAGTGATAAAAGTAACATAGAACCGAAGGCCGACAAAGCTCTCATACTAGCACAGAAAGGACGAGAACACAACACTACACACCTACAAGCCGTGAACACACGGGTAACTGGGGTGAGCGAAGTCCACACTCGTTTTCTGGATTACTCAACCGTGACACATCGTCTGACAGACAGCGGGCCCCACGAAGGGACTCTACATCTCGTGACCAACAGCACAGGAATATTCGTTACCATGAGGACAGACACTTTTCATCAGAGGGAATACATGACGGACACGGGTACCGTCAGGGAGGACACAATACTTACAGGAGGAGCCAAACCCCTAGATAGACTGACTACACGGAACGGAACGCCTGGAGTTAGGAAGCACAGGGGTCGCGGGACAAGGCGCACATCGGTTTCCTCAATGTTGGTGGATGGACTATGAGACAAGATGTGAAAGGTTCTCAAAACTCGCTTTTTAGAGAAACTGTTATTAAATCTCTTAATTGTGTTGCGCTGAAACGTTTTGGAGGGATAACACCATTTTAATATCACATGGTACAAATGTATATATAAAAACAGAAAATCAGTTCTAATGCCAGAAGAGGCAGTGGTGGTGTATGCTTTTTTTTAAATATTGTTTTTACAAACAATATAAATACGTTACCTTTGATAACGCGTGACGATTGTATATTGGTAAAATTTAATAATGACGACGGTGAAGTATTTGTTACATGTGTATGTTCCCTCTAAAGATTCATCACGAACTTCTAACGCGGAAACTTTCTTCAGTAACTTGATCGAAAAGGTCTACATATACCAAAGTTTGGGTCATATTTACATCATGGGGGTCTTTCACACAAGATGTGGTGACCTTACTGATCATGTGGAAGGTGTCGATGATATAGCAGATCGCGTTGTTATCGACAACACTATACACGATCACGGCTATCAGCTGATTGATTTCCTCTCTGATACCAAATTTGTATTGCTAACGGTAGAACAGGTAACCAAAACTATGCCCACGTTTCATCGAAAGGAAGTCTGTAGTTGATTACTTACTGGTACCTCATGAAGAACTTAACAATGATAATAAGGTTAACGTCTTGTTGGAGATTAGTGAAAATTTGTCGTTAAATCATATCGACCGTATTCCTGATCATTCTCTACTAGAATTCAATATCAAACAAGGTAATGGAGAAAATCAAACGGACCTCAACGATTTAATAATAAAATTATTCCAGAATTTTTTATGAAAGATGATGAAGCAATGAGAAATATTTACACGACTATTGACGAAATAGAACATGGCTAAGAGGTCTCCACAGACATTAACGAGGCATACAGCCGCTTTACCAAGTTAATCGAAAGTGAAATAAAGCTTTCAAAATTGAACGTTAGAACTTGTACGGGGAGTATACATTTTACACTTCTACGTAAACCGTATTGGAATGATGAGTTACAGAATCTAGTACACAAGCGTAATGGTAGTGAAAGGTTATGGCTAAAGTGTAACGGATATGTAAGTTTAAAGCGAACACTAAGGTTTTAATATATAAAAAAAAAATATCGTAAACCTTTTAACAAAATACTCAGACGTGGTAAGCGACGATATAAAAAAATCAAACAAGACGAACTGCTTGACATGTGTAATAATTTCCCTAACGATTTCTGGAATAGGATAACGAGGTACGTAAAAAGACAGACTGAATACCATACCAAATTCAATGAGAGATGTAAAAGGTAATATTACGAAACACTATCGTGAATCTCTAAAGGTATGGTTCGACTCCTGCCAGAACCTTCAAAGCTCTGATATGACAGACGTTAATGATGGAAAAGAAGACATTAAACAGTTGTTGGGACCCTTACCTGATATCGACAGCAGTCTATTGAACTTACCGATATCTCGTCAAGACGTTGAATAGTCTGTTAATTGTGCCAAGTTAAACAAAGCGGCTGGTATTGACAATATACAGAGAATGTCCTTGGAAACCCAGCTTGTATTGACCTTTTACATACTATTATTGATAGTTGTTTTGATTATTGTAGAGTTTCGGATAAGATGACTCAAAGGATCATTAACCCTTTTCTAAAAGCAGGAAATGATCCACTAAATCCAATTAGTTATGGAGGAATTGCATTTATATCAATCCCATGTAATACGTATGGCGACATTTTGAATCACGGTTATCAAAATGGTTAGAAACAAATTAATTACTTGCAGATGACCAGAGCGGTTTTAGAAAGAACAGAAGTTGTTAAGACCACAATATGTATTGTACTCTGTTTCGAATAAAAGAAAAATCAAGACATATTCCACTATTGTATGTTTTGTTGATATGAAGAAAGCATTTGGTTGTGTGAACAGAGTACTTTTATCGGCTAAGCTAGAATTTTGGTATAAAGCGATGTTTTAAATGCTATCAAATCATTATATTTAACTATGAATGTAGAATTAGAATAATCCGTGTTTTAACGCCACCCATGGATATGAAGCAAGGTCTAAAACAAGGTTGTAATTCCTCTCCAATTATTTTTTCTATGTACATAAATGACTTAGCAAAAGATATTAATGAATTGAAATGTGGTATAGATATTGAATCGTGTATTATCTCCATATTTCTGTATGCTGATGACATTTCACTCATTGCATCACTAGGATGCTAGATGTTTTAAATAAATGGTGTAATAGGTGGAAGATCGAAGTTAATAAAGACAAAACTAACATAGTCCATTTTAGAAATAATTCCACCCATATTACTGATTATAACATTTTCATATGGTGACATAACTGTCACCTTAAATAGCAAATATAAGTACTTTGGACTCTTGCTTGAAGGACATTTAGATTTTCATTTTGCTGTCAGAGAACTCTGTAAATCTGCTTATATAGCACTTACAACTTTATATGTAAAATATTCACATGCCGGTGAAATGTCATATGAAGTGTTTAACAAGTTATATACAACTTTAATTGAGCCGATACCTTTTTTATGGATGTGGATTATGGGGTATAAATCAAAACCGAGAGGTTTCTATCATACTACACAAGGCAAGTAGATATTTTCTATGGGCCTCCCGTCGAGCAAGTAACTTAGCACTCCGAGGTGATATGGGATGGCGCTCTTGCAATGCAAGTCAAGATTATAAACGACACGTTTATTTTAAGAATTAAGTATTGTGATACTAACAGATTCTAGAATTTTGAAAATTATTAAATACAAAGATCTGAACGAATTTATAACGTTTTCTATTTATCACAAGATTAGACGAGTGAAAGAAAACAAATTATTTCATATGCTGATGAATAGTAAGAGTCTATATGGAATGATAGTGGTAATATAAATGGTAATAAGTTGGGAGTCACAGAACTTTTAAATCAAAGTAAATGCCGGATTCATATGTAAGGGTCGTTAGACAAAACGGCAAACGAAGAGTACTTTTTAATTTTTGATGTGGCTCTCTACCTCTTGCAGTGGCAACTGTGAGTTACGCCAAACCTGTGATTCCACTAGAGGAACGCTTATGTAAGATATGTACAAATGTAAATAAATATATGGAGGATGAATTACACTTTTTAATTGAATGTAATGTATATGATGACATCAGATCATCCTTATTAAATGAAGCAAATAATATAAGAAATGATTTGGCAAGTCTTAATAACAGAGACAAATTTTATAATATTTTCCGAGGAATCACAAATTCCACTTATAATATAATATGTACAGAAGAGGTAGCAGTCTATGTGATTAATTATAATTTTACACAGTGTCTTGTTAGCCATTCTCGGCTGAACATCACATACAATTACATTTTCTATTTCATGCATTTGTAAAATATGATACCATTGGTCAATCAGAACCTTTTTGTATGTGGAAATAGTTTTCGTTTAAATTATAATTACCTAGTGTGAATTTAGCAGACCTCGCTGGTACGGGGTTCTCAAACAAGGTAGAACTAGGAAAATATATCTATAGAATATATAATTATTTATTCGTTTTATTTGGCACTATTGTTATTGTTTTTTAAAGACATCATGTTATAATGCAGTTAATGTATAAGAAACCTTTTAATTATTATAGTATATAATAAGTAAGTACAAAATCCAGAGAGCTTATTAGGCAGGGGCTGTCCCAATCAACTGCTCTCTGGATTGGAACCTGTGAAAGTTTGTTTTAAGTTATTAATGTATTACGTATAATAACTGTTCTTAACAAAATTATGATATTGTCTATATATTTTTACATTAAGATGATTGATCCCTGTTATGTAACTACATGTTTTTATACTGTGTAACTATATACTTGTACGATGTAATTGTGATTTATATGACACTATAATAATCAAATTGACTGACTATAATTACACAGTAAGATGGTCATATATAATTAAATTAAGTGTTTTGAATATTCACTTTTTTTGTACAGACTGATTTCTCGAAAATCGTTTACAAATTAATTGCATTTTTTTTTCATATCAGACATGTCCCATTAGTATTCTCGAATCTGTCTTAAATCATCACATTCAATCAATATATGAGGCACAATCACATGTTCGTCACATAATTGGCAAAAATGGCTGATCCGGATCAGGCACGCATGGATATAATATTAAAGTCTTGTACAATGTAGTGAGAGGATGATCCCATCCCTATGGCTCTCTAATGAGAATATTCTAACCCATAGTGAGGGGCACCAAAAGAAGAGAAGATAAACACCGAGACAGTTTACAAAATACGAGAAGAATAAGCCCGTCGAAGTGATAAACGGATAAGTGACAGAGTAACCAAAAGGCGAACTAATGAGCTTAATACAACGCACCGACCTCCAGAGTAAACAATGTGTTTA
This sequence comes from Mizuhopecten yessoensis, assembly GCF_002113885.1. NCBI lineage: Eukaryota > Metazoa > Mollusca > Bivalvia > Pectinida > Pectinidae > Mizuhopecten > Mizuhopecten yessoensis. The sequence continues at coordinate 410,252 of NW_018407883.1, read as the reverse complement.
TCAGGCGGTTATGTAGCAACCCTTGGATTTACTTACAAAATGGATCTTCTGCCCTTTTCTTCTCTTTCTGGCGCCCATATTCAAATGACCTTAGCTGTTGAAAGTACTTTTAAAGACTAAATGATTTGAAAGCATGGAGGTAGATTTCAATAGGAAGTGTAAAATCATATACCTGGCAGAAAGATATATCGTGTATTAAAACGAAACGACAACATATATAGTATGAAGATTTTTGTTTTTATTAACAATTCAACTTAATTTAGTTTCATGTGCAACAAGTAGTGGAGATCACAGCGAGGATATTGTTATCTCGTGACAACTCACGGGCCATACCTACATCGTACAATGAGTTACATTTAACGCAAAGAACACAAAATGTATTTTCATGTATGCTATTAAACATTTACACTTAGTTATTTCATGATTGATTGCGCTGATTTCCAACAAGTCTGCGACATTTTCTACGATGTACTGCCTATGAAAAGTAACTTCGATACAGGTTATGTGGAACTGATGTATGATTATTTACTCTCATTGTATCTATTTTTTAATGTCTATTGTTGTGTTGTTTGGCGCTAAATGACCTCCGTCGTTATCGGGCCAATACACAAACAAACAAAAACAGATATAGCTGATTACTTTGACGTTTCAAGAAAACATACAGGCCTATTTGCGCTCCAAGTCTAGACCCTTTCACAGTGTCTGAATCACCCAGCAAGTTTGTAGATACAGATTTCACTCCTTGCATATTAACTTGTGTTTTCGAATGAGAACATCGATATTGGAGGGAAATTGATATGTTGCGCTAACACATTTCTGCAAAAGACTAGGCAACGCTTTCTAATATCGAGTAACTTCTCTCGGGCTGTTTAGCCTTGCCGTAGATTTTTTGGCTTTGTGTTTCCTCTGAGCGCCATCTCAAAGGAAACGAGCTACTGAAATGTTGGCTTATGTCCAGGTATCCTTCCTAACCAAAGATGTATAGTTTCTTTGTTCATATTGAAGTAAATCCGTCTTCTAATTTCACACACGACTGATTACCATATAACGTCTCTCGGTCAGTTTATAGAATAATATATCAGCATTGCTGTATTTACATTATCAGCGAAACTATCTACCGATTTAGTTGGCGCCATCTCCCTCTACAAACCTGAAGTTATTCTTACGTTTCGCCTAAAAGCAATATCGTTTCGTTTAAGACCGAAATCCGATATATTGACCTTTCCAAATTCATACATAATCATAAAGATAAGACGGGTTGATATTAAATGTCTATGCGAAGATGGTGATGACATTTCCGGACAAATCTTGTTATGAAAATACTGTAAAATCCCAGTGCAAACCACCACTTAATAGAAGCAATTAACCAGCGTCCCGCGAGAACAAAATCAACTCAATATGCAAATGGAAAACGGCATGACTTCATCTCTTGGTCCATACAGTTGCTTTTATGTTCTTTATCTAAGATTGCTCATCTAGCAAGTCCCATGTGAGAGATTTTAGCGACGAAAAAAGGGCATTTATATGTAAATCATAAGGATATATAAGTATACAAAAACGCTACGATAAATGAACAACCCTTTCACAGGTAAAACATACCACACTGCTCTCTGATCACTATGTTCAGGGGGGGGGGGGGGGGGGGGGGGANTTTCGTAACTTATATGATTTCCGTTGCAATGTATACGTAATGGGGACAAAATCGTCGGTCAATTATCGTGTTGACCCCTCACTGTGTTGCTTCTTGTCGTTCTTACCTGATCGTTTATCGTTGAAAGAGTCTGGTTCCGTTGTTCCGTTGTCATATAAATTAAATCAGGGTGATCGACACACTACCGTGACCTTACATTTATTTTCTTGTCTTTCTTACCTACTCTTTTAATGTCAGACTTTTGAGACCAGGTGTTGACATTCTACCGCGATCTGGTTGTGAAATTTCTGAGAGATTGTACTGTTTCTGCGAGACTGTACTTTAAAACGAACCCGTCTGTGTGTAGCGTCTTCATTTGTCATGGATCGAGATACTAATAACAAGTAAACAGTGATCAAGGTTTTTTGGTACACAGACGATTGCTGACTGTCGTCTGGAGCAACCATTACATTGGGTCTTAATGTTTGAGGAAACTGGAGTATCCTTATCAGTCAAATTTCAGAGCTTGGTCTCCTAGGAGTTTGGACTCGCCAGATGAACGGTTTTCCGAGGCCATATACCCGACTGATTAAGCATGAAACAACTTAATATAACTGTTGTCTATCAATTACATGCTCGTTTGCATATGATTTGTGGTTAACGTCACAGAAATGTATGTTTATTTTCTATATTGTATGGCGGTATGCTCTTTGGGTTTTTCTTTGCCATTGTCACACCCTTTTTTCAGAATAAATGAATTTCACAGTGTCACGCTACTATTTTCACGTCATAACATTTAGTTTGGAAGGTACATTTAGGAGGCACCTCGAACGACCAAATAATCCCAAAGATGCTGTCTCTTAAAGAACGTAATGGGTAAGAGCAGGTATAGTCTTTACTCAACACTCGAACAGAAAAGACTACTATCGCAAGGACGCAAATACACCAATTTACCACTTTCAGCACAAATGCTTGTTCATGTACATGCAATTGTATTTTCGCTACTCTCGTGTTTGTTTTAAAAATAAAATCACCATGGCCCTAAATCACCCCAGCCGTCGATGGGTCGTTAAACACAAGCAAACAAACAAATGCTTGCATTTAACACATGGCAGCAAAAGCAAGCCTTTAAATTTCATTCGGTTATGATTAGACGTTAACCTCAACAAATCAAACAAACAGATAAGTTTCAGTAGCCTAGTATACTTTATTATAGAGAAAACAAAAGCATAAAATGCGTTAACAACCATTTTACAACAAATATTCTTATAAATAGCTGTATTAGAATTAAATAGTCATAACGTTATCCAATCTATAGTAAATTGATAAACAAAACGATTTCAAGTTTGGTTTCAGATTTTGTTCAGCATTATAAATCAATAACATCGACTGGTCATAATTATTTATTTCATTAATATTAAAACGTTTTTTGATATTTTATATCTAACGATATCTATAAGGAATTTTAGAGAAAATATAAACTAAGTTACGTCTACGTAGTTTTAAACAGTTGAAAAACGTATACTGACCTGTTTATTTGAATATGATACACCACAGCTTGTAATCGTGTGTAAGGTACTTGCAAATATCAAAATAAATTATAACCCTTTTTAGATATATTTCACACACCTCAACAATAATTTATTTTCAAACAATTAGTTACTGTATAGCGCCCAATATTCGCGGGATCAATATTTCGCGGTTTCGTATTCAATACATATTCGCGGGGTTTAATTTCGCTGTTCAACGAAACCAATTTGTCGTGCAAAGTAATTGAGTGTCATCATTCAAGGGTAAAACCTCGAAACTCATGTAAACCGTTTGAAAACACTGTGACTTCACTCGAAAGAAATGTGTTGCTTTTACATAGACTGCGAAGTTGTCCGGTGATAATCTGATTTGAGTTCATTTAAGCTTACATAACAGCGATGGGTTATAAGTACTTTCAATATGTTGTGATAATGTCCAGAAAGTGGTTAACATTTTCGATAATGCCGCTGGTGTTTAGATTTCATGGATATTAGTTACTCCCATAACATGAGAGGCCGCTGGTCGGCCTTTTTTTCAATCGTATATGATTTTGCCGAAATCCGGGCGGAACAAAATCGGCTTGAAAAACTCACATACGTGGTTAACAGTTCATGACAACGATGTCTACTCACGGTTTATATAATATAGATCTCATATATATGTCACAGACACAAATATATAGTATATTACGGAATAGAACACTCAAAATACATGTCCATGTCGTTGTAGCACATCTCTGACCTACATTTAAAACATGGCTTCTGGATTAATACAAAATATCAGGGGGCGTTTCAAACGGAACGAAATGGTACGGAGTTTGTTTGTATTTCGCTTGTGAAACATTACATGTAATCCATTTTTGTATTAACCGGAAAAATCATGGCAAATGCTGTCTGCTTCGCTTCGAATGAGGAAAAACTCATTATTTATGTCTTTGACATGAATTTTTTCTCATATAATCATGGATTTATGGAAAGGAATATTTATTGGACCCTTTTGACCATTTAAATGTATGTAAACACGATATACTCTTTCTTAATCCGAACTTTGAAAATGTGATAGTCAGCATCGAGAAAATCAGCTATGGTCAGTTAGAGGTTACGCGGCGCCTGTCAAAAGTTTTTCGCCGTGTAAAACCTCTAACATTGTTGGAGTAGGATATTAGTCAAAGCGCGAATTTAGCGAAATTAAAACCCCCGCGAAATATAACCGCTGTACAGTATTAATATTAATATAACTAAGATACATGCATATCGATAGCGATTGTATAACTAAGTAAATCATTTATATAAGCTTCCTACCCTGCTATCGATATCCGATAATACAACTCTCATCTATAGAGCATTGACGACCAGACTAATCAATTTCGTTAGCAAACGTATAAGCATTGGGTGCTTAACAACTAATATCAGTGCATATTTCACATAGACGCAATGTCTGTATACAAACGTTAAATGTCATTACTGAAAGATAATTCACTTTCATATAAAACGTCTAAAATTGACACAAGTAGGTTTTGAAAACTAAAATAACTGTTTTATTCATATGGGTAGAATTTTTCAGTAATTGGATCGTACTGATCGTTGTAAGGTTGTTTGAATCTTGGTGGAACGTTTTATTTAGGTGTTAAGAACACCTCCTCTATGATTCCCCAGCTGTGTTACCCCTAGATTCATGGGCGAGTCCTAGAAGGACGAAACAGCTGTATACTGCAGTGTTATTTATATTTCGGATAGATCATAAAACATCAGAGCTAAAGTATCAACACAAATGGAGTAAGGCGCTTCACGATTGACGGAACATTGAAAATCATATTAGCAATCTAAGGAGGTTAAAATATGCTCTGAAACAAACTGTCGAAGACACAGGTTTAGAGTTTGGTTCAAGTTATCGGGTTCAGCGATCTGTATGGCATGGCAACATCATTTCCGTGTTAGGCTGCTGCTATTTTATGGCGGCATATAATGTTACCAACATCCGTCCTCTCTCGGTAGGATTCCTTGTCATGACTCGACCGACTTCATTTTATCAACATTTTTACAAAAGTCAAGAGAAAACCTCGAATGAGGTCGCAATTTTACTGTATAAAGGTCAGGGAGTGGTAAGGTCACTTGCTATTTATAAGTCAACCACATGTCAAGGGGGCATTCGTTTCTTACTGACGCTTTCTTGTGTTTTTCTTCAAGATATCGTTTTGATTCACAAAATTTCTTATGACCTCTCCTTTAACACAGGGATGCTGTACAGTATAAGTTTTAATTAATATCTCCGTGAAAGGTTCGTTAAGGTTTTAATTCGATCAAGCAAAGCAGCGTTGCTGTTATATTAGAATTTTTCTAAAAAATATATTTATCTATCAATGCCATTTTGTTACTGATATCAATACAAGTTGCTGATTTTGGCAAAGATGACGGCAAAATGCGATAGATCAGTCAGATTTCAACAACGTAAACATTTTAAACATTTCAAAGTCCAACAAGTAACGGATCGATATCAAGCTACTGGAGTTGTCACACATTGCCTTGTATAAATAAACGGGTCATTATGTCATCTACGGGGGATACACCTGCTGTATATCAGCATGTCATTAGAGGTGACTAGTATAGTGCCCCCTGCAGAGTCGGGTTTTTTCTTGCTTGTCTTCTGTTAAGGAAGTTTGAAGGAACTTGCAATACTTATACTATATCTTTTCCTTTCTCACTTTCCTACCCTTTCCATTCGGCGGTATCTCTCTAGGCTCAACCTGCATATGACCATGGAGGACGTTGCGAGGACGATTTACCACATACAAACAAAAACGGTTAAAAAAACAGAACTTCTAAGACTACATCGATGGACATCTCCGTTGTAAGTATAACCTGTAGACAAACATAACTATCTGGACAAAGACCGTTATGATACCTGATATGTAGGTCAAACGGATGATCAGTACAAGACACATGGATCTTTGTTTTCCAGCGCTTTACAATATCTCTTCTAGTGTGGGAACCCCATGCAGCATTGGGGATTTGCCTTTTTTGCCCGAACTCTTGGAATAAAAACGATAAAATAATTCTGCTGCACTAATAACATTTGTGTTTCATTGTGACTAGCTTGGCATTAACTCACTTCTGGCTTTGTTGATAAAAAATTAATGTTCGCCCAAGTGTGGAAGGCAAAGGGTATTGTCCCGGGCCAGAACATGCCAATGTCCTTAAAATGCTGTCAGTATAATGTGACTTGTATAATATAATAAGTCCATGTGTTGTTGTTGATGATACTTGTTTATTCTGTATTGGTGTAGCATGCTGCCAGCATGGCAGTACGCTAAAACAAAAAGACAAAATTTAGAATTAGCTTATGACTTTTATACCCTACCTACCAGGGACTCATTGACCCATAAAATAGATCAGATGACATCATTGTCCGTGTCTCATGAACAAGATGTCATGTACAAATATATGACATAAGTGTAAGTAGATAGAATTACTACATCTGTACTAGTATATGGCATAAAGACTACGGGTCTGCATGTAGTTGTGATCTTAACATCTTGTCAAGTACCTTATTTTGCCTTAGTATATTGTCAATAATAAGTGTAATGATAAATTATTACTAGAAAATTGCATATTTATGGTTCAGTTGGGGAAAACTATTTCAGGGAGGTAGCGCACTTAAGTCGGCATTACACAGCAGAAGGGTAAGGAATAGGTAAGAGAATACACTTAGGTATTAAATGAGGAAAGCAGATTAACTTATTCTGTATTTTTTGTGTGTCCTCCAATAACCATGATTCTGCAGTGGGTCCCATATCAATGGTATATGTATATTATATTTATACCTGCTGGTCCTTTTAAAACAGAACCATGACAAAGTTATTTACGTAATTTATTGGTTTGCGATTTCGTGTGCTTCCAACGAAACGAATATGGACATTTCCAAATGTGCCAAGCTAAGCCAGATAAATCTCATTAAAGCGGAAGTTTCGTCAAATGTTTAGGTATTTAAACGAATAAGTCTACGATGTTTGCATTGCTTACAAATGCAATGAAAATCAGTTACATAATGTTCACAGTACAAGTAAATATCGAATTTATGATGACATCATCCTGTGTTTAAGGTCTTTATAATACGTTGAAATATCAACCAGCTCTATCCGTCCTAGTTTATACTGAAATCCATTACATTATGCATTTGAGAAAATCTTGCATGCGTATATTCACTACATCAAATGGGAGACATGTGATAAAAATGACAAACGATAGCTAGACCCATTCATCAAGTCATGTTCTACTGAAACACGATAGCCCTAAAGATGACCTAACGCTCTGGTCTAAGGTTGTAGTCGCAAAATGTGTTTTTGTCAATGAAAAATCTCCTGATTGAATACAAATCGTGATGAAAAGAATCAAAATAGATGACATTTAGGGCATCAGGTCATAAGGCGATCATAATCGGTAGTGGGTGGACACCGGATGCTGGTTTAGATCGATCCAAAACAAAACCATAGCAGCTCCTTCATATAATCAGTGTATCTCGAACTCTTTTTCGTATCTTAAATCACGGAAACGGACTCGCATCGTAACTTTCCGTTGACTGATTCAGTCTCTCAGGACTTGGTTTGAACGGAACACAGTAAATCATATCAGTTTTGATACTCACGAAATGTCACTTAGCGCTGTATTTTATCACTTCCATTCAAGAAGCATATTTCCTGCGAACGGCATGACTGTTGTTATTTCAATTGATTTCTTAGTTTACGCCAACAGGCCACTATAACTAATCCAAACACTCTATTCTTAATATTAGATCGACGTGAGATAAAGGCCTGTGGATCACCATACATTAGATTATATCAAACATTCGTCAACTGGTTGTACTCCAAAATGGAACATTGTTTATGGAGACAATAACGTTTGATATGGCAAAAGTATATAAAAAAATCTATTTTCCATGCAATGTTTACAGTTTCACTTAGAATTTCAAATCGTTTTCAGTAGTTTCTCTTTCGCTGCCATGCTAGCGCTTTGTTAGAGTATATTTACGTGGTGGGCAGTATGCTTGTGTCGGTATCATGACATCAGAGTAAAATGGCGTTTTGGAGTGGTATTGAGTGGACCCGTCATATGTGACATTCATGTGCTTGGTTTTGTTTTGTTTGGAGGGTGATCGGTGGTTCAGTGGATAGTTTACTTGCCTTTCACCAAGGCTAGGGTTCAATTACCCGATCGGACGTGAAAACGTATTGGGTCACCTGCCCGATCACGTGGGTATTCCCCGGGTACTCCGGGTGCTCGCTAACATCCGGGCAACCAAGAGTGATTATCATGATAGGGAGGCCAGTGTCTGTCATATTGGCCTAAGGCTGCAGGCGTGCGTTCGATTGAGGCGTTATCGATATTGGCCCAATATATCCCGTATTCGCCAAGTTTATCCCATATTGGCCAAGTTTGTTATTACATTGATTGGGCAGTTTTCTCATATAGTTGTCAATATGCAGGTAGTTAATTAATAAAAGTTAAAATAACTTGTTCCATAATTGTTGTGAAATAAATAAAAAACAATTACACCAACATACCCTGTATCCAGCACTCATACACATAGGCCCGTATACATAACACACATGGAGGCACGCCCTTAAATTAGCTGCCAATAGGACGTTTAACAAAATTAAAACAAAACCAATCTGTTAGGATGTCAATTTTCCAAAATAATGAAACCTATACACACATTTAAATCAAATTTTACTAAAAAGCGAATTTGAGTAGGCGCAACGGCAATGTCGCTATATCGTTTCGTTAGTCCCTGCATCAGCTTTGTCATATAATGGCGTTCTCTATAATAGTGGAGCTAATCAGGGCTATATAGGCGCTGTACTTAGTGGTATACATGTAGTTACTCAGGGCTATTTTCAACCATGATAAAGCCATATATGCGTACAGCAACGAGAGAAACATTATTTGTGCGCTGTTGTAACCAACCTTCACCGCGATCCTTTTCAAACTTAACGTCAGGCTCTACAATACTGTATAGTTGTTTAAGTTTGCGGGACTAATAATTCACGGTTGTCCCGATCAGGACTAGCTCGCAGGCGTTGAATTTTCGCGCAACATTTCGTGTTTGGGTGCTGTGATTTATTTTGCAGGTGTTCTATCCAAAACAAACCAACGTAAAGCTATGGTGAAGAAGTGGTGTTTTATCTGCATTGTTCGGCAGTAAAAAGGGCAAATGGTAATTTATGTTGTTCAAGTATAATCATGGTATTGATCTTTTCTGGGAATTTAATTCCGATTTCAAGCAAATGATCTATTGTCATTTAAAGACGCCTATTTCTGTTAACCTGATTACGTTAAAATTAAACAAGTTATACCAAAGCGTCGACAAACCATAAATCGAACTAAAATTGTTAAATATTAACTAAAGATTGATATAGAAACACTGGTAAAAGCGAAATAAGAGCAAATATTTCGGAATGGTAAACCTTCTCCTTAGTTTACAATAATGATAGCGAATGTGTTGCAATATTTATTTCTCTGTCAACCTGGAAAGCCCCATGTTATAAATAGCATATAAACACATTAAAACAACACATATGCATAATGGTTAAAATCATCCGCTAGTTGATTATTGGTTTCGAAAACAAACATCTCGACCTCCGTTAGTTATATATATAATTATGATAAATTTCAATCAAGGCAATATCACTGTACATCAATGACAGATAAACAGACATATTCTATTTTCTCCAAAAGAGATTTAAAAACAAATTACATGTATGATTATGGTAACAACTGATTCACCGACTGTCAGTGTAATGTGACCGGGCGGAATGCCGTGCTGGGTGCCTACGGTATAGTTTTTCAGTGAGAAAGCACTATGAAGTCGGCATACTAGCGTGCTATCACAAGAGGCAAATACACCGGCATACCTTGCCTCCAGTACACATAAACATTCACGCATACACAACACACATGGAGGCACGTCCTTCAATTACCTTAGCTGTTCATTGGACGTTAAACAAAATACAACCTAAATAAAACCTTTTCTCTTCTTTCTTCTTTCATTTTCCTTTCGCAGCCTATTTTCATATAATAGCGACCAGGTAGCGCTCTGGCACTGTGCGTAAGCTATGATATTTGCTTGTGTTTGCATCGAAGTAGCTCAAGCAGGAATGGACGCTGTCGTAATAGCTCCAACTTTTTTTCTGTCTCCATTACATTACTTAACTGTTAAACGTTGTTAAAAGTCTTCTGATAATGCAAATCAATGATAACATTGTTACACTTCATTAGCATCATCTGGATGTGGCTGTATTGTTTAACCCACTTCTCTCTACATGTACCAAACAAGTTCTCCACACAAAATCTATTGATTTATTTTGGCTGAGATAAATCATCCCCGCAGCATTGGTAGGAAAATACTTTATCTACTATTAAAGCCCTATCCACAGAAACAACGTAAATACTTTTAGTTTGATATATTCCATTTTGTTTTCCAGTGTTGTTTGGACCCAATAACTTGAATTGACGATAGGTTGTAAAACAATAAAAAAAAAAGATCCAACACACAACTACAGCCACACACTGGTGTTTCTTAGGGGAAATTAACGACAAACAGAATAGATCTGCTTACCCAGCTACATTTTATCTAGTGGGCCACTTACGTTTTGCCCAAGCAGACATTTATTTAAACTTTCAACGAATTTTCGGTTCGGCTTAGTAAAAAAGAGTAAATGAACGCATTAAAAAAAAAAGAAAATAAAGCATATCAAACTGAAATTTAAACAAAAAGTATAAGTTTGATTGATATACAGTCGAACCTCGTTATCTCGAACTCTTTTAACTCGAAGACCCCGTTTATCTCGAAGTATTTCTCCGGTCCCGGCCAAATCTGTTCTTTATCTTAGTAAATAAAACTCGAACCCTAAAAAGTCGAAAAACTCGGATACCTCGAAGTAAAATATTGGTTTCAATAGCGTTATAATCCAACATAGTATCCAAATTTCATTTTGTCACTTGTTAATTCTTTGATACAAATAAAACGCAAAAGTACGACATTTCGCCATTCCGTGTTTATGAACATCTTTCGTAAGTAGACTAGCATGAAATCAGTAAAAAAGAATTTACGATAAAGCTTAGGACTGTAAAGTTTACGGACTGTCAAAACCATGTTATTCATAATAAAAAACAAACTGCATCAATGTTGATCAACAGTAATCTGTACTTACTGCGAGTCCGTTTAATGATTTGTTCACCTAAACAGACGACAGTGAAAACCGGAAAATTGGTCACAAAGCGTGGTCATGCATAAAAGAGTTCCACAGTTAAAATCACAACCTAGGACAGCTTTACGGGTTCATGTTTTTACAGGAGCCAGTATGGCTTTGAAAGTCGATCGAGAGATTTAAGAACAAAACGATAATTGCTGTTGATTACATCGAGTTGAGGAGGTGTCAGGTGTCATATTTGGCTTTAATGAATCAATGTGTCACATGTACGATATAATTTGTTTGTGTGTTTTCATTTACAGAATCAACTATGCGTACGCTCCATTACAGTGATTTGTTTTAGACTTGCGCACTTTCATTTCCGCATTGTAAACTACGAGATCAGAGACAGCGGGATAGTTCGGTTTGAAATGTAACACTTCAGAAGTAAAACTTGACGGACTTACAAATACAAATGCAGACCTGGAAAGATTTGCCAAGATCTATACTAGCCAAAAACAACATTTAATCACTAGGCCCGTCCATATTTAATAACGAATTCACAAAATGGTCCAACCGTTTTGATCGCGTTTAAAAACGAAAGTACGTTTTTCTGAAATAACTTACTCTATTTTTGTAAGCGTGTTTATTGTAAAATTACATAGCTGTATTTGTTATATTGATTACGTATATCATTTATCGATTGATTAAAAGCATTAACTATTAATAAAACCAACAACTGCTAGTGCTATGTCCCAACAGCAAATTTCATACCAAATCTATGAACCATCATAACTCGAATACTCGGATAACTCGAAGTTTTCCCACGACCCCGTCGACTTCGAGATAATGAGGTTCGACTGTACTTAAAGACGATCCGTGAAGCAAACATACCCTCAGTAAAATAAGCTAATGAAGACAAAACTGATACAGTAGGGCCGCAGATGTAATCCTTAGTGGGAATACATTTTGTTAATCAAAGGGTCGCTTCTATGAGTCTTTGTTTTACAATTTTTTGAATTTAATCGTTCGGCTAGTGTTTTGACACTGCCTCGAAATCGGCGCATATGGCATTAAGAACTCCTTGAGTCGCGCGGTAAGAGAAATATTATTATCATGCAGTATCCCATTACATGCTCGTTTTATTTTATTGCGAAAACTATAAAAATGGATATTCACATTCCAAGACTGGTCATGTCTCTTTTATTACTATGGTATTTTATAATGGCGATGCTACAAAACGGTTCACTCGTTTCTACAACACTAGTCGATACCCTAATTAGCGTTTGCAGCTGTAACGACTAAACCTTTGCTCCAGTGTCCATGCTCTGCAAATACATGTAGGTCATGTCGCCTAACTACAAACAGTTTTATTCAATAATAAAGATCAATACAAAGATGCTTTAAACAAGCCATTTCCTAATGCAATACTTCACGTTTTGTATTTCACGAGCAATTACTAACGTTCCCCTATTCCCGTTATGCAACAGTGATTAAACTACTATTTTCTTCTATATTTTTAGTTTTTGTAATCCTCTTTATCATCAAACCATTTCCGGTGCCGAAGTCTATTATATCAAAGATGAAAGTGTTCTTTTAGATGCTAATGACGTGTTAAATCCTCCTTTACGGGAGTGCTACCAATGGTGTAACCCACTAATGACTAGACGTCACACTGCGACAGGATGGCGCCATGGAACCATGTTTGATGACAAAATGTTTGAACCGTCGTGTTAAAAAATACGTGATAGCATCAGGAAGCGCTCTTCATGAGGTTCATTTATGGATCCATTTGTTTTTTTAAAAACTTGCCGTGTTATAAGGTTATTGATGGATTTCGCAATGAAACAATATACCAAACAGGCCTAAATAGCAAAAACGCTAACGCTACGGGTTAAACATTACTTCTCAATATTTCTCATTTCATACTTCGTATTTCGTATTGTTCTGCGTTACAAAATAGTTGACTTTGCTGTTGGACTGGAAGTCCCCGAGTGTGGCCGTAACCTTGTAGTAAGAATTTATGCTGGCACGGTTTACATGAAGAAGAACAAACATGTGCTGGCAAATGATGGCAAAATTTCGTAATAAGCGTTTAATATGCACTTTTCTATTTTTCCTACGTATATTTCGGAATACAATAAATGGCTTTTTATTTTATGAGCTATGGTACTGCTGATGAGTCTAAAAAACGGTACAGTAAAATTACTCATTTATTTGGCATTATGTTACCTACTTTTTTTAAAATGAGCGCTTAATACTTAATAGCTCTAGTGCTTATCGAAGCAAACTACTGACAAAATGCTCATTTTCTAAGCCTTCGTGACCTTTAAAAGGAATTATTTCAAGGCGTTCAAACATAAAGCCCTGTGGTCAGAATAATTTGCCGAAATCAATACATTAGAAGCGCTGAATCGCCCATTCCACAACCCAGATATACTTAGTCCCAGTCATGCAGGCTAGGGAAAAGAATCAACCTGTTGCATTCCACTTAATCACAAAACTGACAATTCTAAGCTCTAATTTGAGGAGCGGCGCGAACTGATATGTCTGTTAATGCCCCAAAACTAAAAACAAAATATTTCAAATTATTAACAAAAATAAGTTACTACTTAATAGTCAATTAAATCACCGCTTGCTATCCACTGTCATTTCGTAGATATGAAAACAGTGTACAATATGGCAAACTATTTAAGCTTTGAATATCTGAATCTCGAAGACATTTACCGAATCCTATGTAACAGAGACTCGCGAAATACTAACAGGAATGGATTGTAGCGTACGTGTACTAAATGGTTCATGCGCTAGCAAAATTCTTTGGTGAGAACAGGAAAGGGGAAAACTCAAAGAAATCAACCTATCGGACATCCATTCGACATTGTCTTGACAGCCATTTCTCAGTGTACACCAACCACAGTTGTTATCGCACAACGTTCGTCCATTTTGCGCACAAATAGTCGCAAGCAATCACTGTCCAGTTTGTAATCGTTCGTAAATCGTTCACACACCGTGCGCCCACTGTGCGCACACTGCACATCGTGTAACGTTGTGCGATCCCACAACTGTAAATGGAGTGTTTAAAATATATATACAAACAAAGTCTTAAAGTTGTTAAGGTAATAATTTTAGGATCATCTGACTTTGAAATATTTATAACATTGTTTCGTATTTTTTTCATGCTTTTACAGATGATTAAACTGTCCATTAACGTGTTTTCCTAGTGTAGATATGTTTTTCTATTATTGATTTTGTACGTACCATTAATAGCTATGATCATTTAAGGACGTGCTGGATTATGGTTGTGGAAGTAATCGCGGTGAAAAATCACCGACCTCCGGCCAGTACCTGGCAACTGCCCACCGAACACGCTACCCGGTGAAAAGTCATCGATAAAGGTCAGACAAATTTACCACTCCGCCACCGCGGCCATTTTTTCTATAAATTTGCCATTCGATTAGCGCTATCGCAAGAAGGCAAATGCATATATATACCACACACACATACGCTCACATCAAATATAAACGGAGGCATGTCCTCAGATCCGCGCTATCACAAAGAGGCAATTTCACCAACATACCCTGTCTGCGGCACACATACACACATGCACGCTTACACAACACACATGGAAGCCTGTACTTACACGACTTAGCTTTTGATAGGACAAATAACAAAGTAAAACCAATCCAACCTTTGCTATTAATAGTTAATGTGCCTTGAGGTATGCCATGTAACAGCATTTGAACATAGCTGCTAAATATTTATTCCACATGTTCAAATTTGATAAAAATCGTTATATGAACGTTAGAACTGTTGCGAAGTGATAATCTTATATCTTGATAAATGAATTAATAAGGACAGTTTGTTTAGTTTAATTTAATTTAGGATCCATCGGTATTATGGGTCATTTTCAGCCAATCATACTGAAGGCTTCAATGTAAGATATGCAAAACAGTACTACATATAGCAGGCGAATTGTTTGTGTTCGATATAATTATCATAAATAAAAAGTACCGGAACTAAATCAAATACACTTTTCATAAGTGTTGTTTGGAATTATTAGGTTAAACGCCTTATTAACAGCTAGGGTAATTCAATTTATCACGCTGTGTTTTTAAACGCATGGCATTAAAGTAGTTTAACTATAATGGTTTTATCGCTAACCCTACTGATATGTGCGCTGATTGGCATTACAACCCCAAGACACAAGAAAGTACTTCTTGGCCTAAAGCGTCTGAAGTTTATATCTTTATATCTCGAGGAGTGTAAACCCATATTCTGGAATACAGTTCTATCTCCTGTTTGAACCCAATAGTTGCCAATGGGACATGTTCCTTAAGTTTTTTTCATGTTTTGTATATCACGAACAAGATTCAGATCACCACACCTGACTTAAATAGTCAACAGTGAATGTGGTATGAAAAGGAAAACCTAAAAGTCGGGGTTCCCTCTTAAGGAAATGTAACGAGTGTTAGATGTATTTACTGATAATAGGTTACCAGTGAGGTGGTATCGATTGGACCCCGCCCTATTCTTCTATAACTGTCTAGTGTTTGCAGTTAGGTAGAGCTTGTCTTCAGTGATGCTTCCTGTCGTTTAGCTCATACAGTTCTTTGTCTGTTGGTTTACAATGTCGTGTTTATACTAGTTATCGGTTAGTTGTGTCTTTCGAGACTGGAATCGGAAGTAGACACTGGAAGTTCGACTTCATCTCTTTTACTTTGTTCACTTTATATTTTTGACCATGATGTTTTGGGAATAATTATAAAGGGGTATAAAAACGGTTCCTTGCGGGAATCAGTGTCTTACATAGAGTCGGCAACCGACCCGCTTCCGTAGCTGAGAATTAACATACCATTGTATGCGATGTTACCAATGCAACGTAGGTTTACTCAGTAGGACTTATACATAGTGGGTAGCTGTGAATCTATAAGTTGAACAAGGGAACCTTAATTTCAAACTTGAGAAATACTTGTCTAGATCTTATCGGAAAATAGTGACAATGCGGCTTGTTGAACTATCAAACTGGAACTCTTGAAATACCAGATGGCTGCCTGTCAACCATTTTATTTTTCTGATCAGCTCAACGTATGAAATTTAAAAGCTACAAGTGAAATTGGCGAAAGATACCTCAAGAAATACTAAGGAAACAGCGTAACCAAGATCTAGTTCTCAACATTTAAGATTGCCGACAAACAGCCAGTCCTAAAATTCGATATGCATAAGTAGGGACAATATGTAACACAAAGTTTGTAAAATTCATACAAAGTTCGTGAAAGAGCCCTACTGTATGTGTTAAGAAATTGCGCAAACAGGATTTGCGCAAGGAAAAATACACTGACCAAGGACATAGGACAAAAGCCAATTTAAACAACCTATAATCATGAGATGGTGGTTTGAAAATAAACTGAGACATATTTTTAAGTTTAAACTGGTTAAGTTTGTCAAATACGTTAAATGAATCTACGGACAGACCAAGAAATATCTTAGGCAACACCGTTCCTGAGATTGTGCTCAACAAAGTTGGAAAACATATTTCATTTTTAAGGATTTAACGACCTCGAAACAGCCGAAAGTATATGAAAATGAGTGATTAGAGAGGCAAAATTAAAAATGGGGAATGGATAAAGGAAAGCTATGGATCAAGGTCGAAGGGATCTACTATACGCATTCCTCTGAAGAAGCAAAATTACTACATAAACAGTTCAAGTAGCATACTAGGATGGATCTCAATTAAGTAAAATACAAAAAGACCTTTAAAAGAAAACAACTATATTTGACCTACTATAATCAACCGCGGTGAGATAAAATGGTATCTTTCACAAAATGATTGTAGCCATTTGAAAGGACAAATATTGTTATTCAATAACCTTGTAACGTATTTAAACACAATATAAAGTGAAACTGAAGACATTTCCTAACTCGAAGTGTTGATATAAATTGTTGAAAAGGTTTTCGTATTTCTTATTAACAATGTTTAGGGCATATCAAGCTCTTGTCATACGGAAATTAATATACATATAATAACTGTATTTCGAAATTTGATTGAAATGATTATAACGTCTTATGAGGAGGCAAGTAAGGGTCACCAAACCATCTTTTATGCGGCTTGTTGAACTTTCATGCTCTGCTTTCAGCACACAAACACACAGGCAGACATGCACAAAACACATGGAGGCACGTTCTTCAATGACCTTAGCTGTTGATTGGACGTTAAACAAAAACATCAATTGCTGAAACTCAAAACTATGTTCAAAATAATGTCATATGATAACGTTTAAATGATAAATTATTGTAGCACAACAAAGATAATATTTTAACACTATATCCGTATAATATTGGTATTAATTATCATTATGACATTCCTAACGGTTCATATATAAGAGAAGATATATATATATATGTGTGTGTATAACATATAAGAGGTCAATAGGACCAATTTAATGGCAGGACATCAAATAACAGAAAATGCTAAAGACAAAGGTCAAATTGAAAAGTAGAAGTCGTTTTACTTTCTTTTATAATTTAACGAGACCAGTAGTTTTAACGTAGTTAAGAACAGTAGAGGCATTTACAGTTTCGATCAGAGCCATATTTAACTATGTATTCTCTTTCCATTACATATACTACAAATACTTGCCTCCCTCACTGTTGCGTATTTTATCACTTCGCTGTCATTTGGTCTCTTTCTACTGGCATATTAATCACACAAAGCCAGTGCTTCCACGAGATGCCTTCGCTCAGAGAGACGTGTAGTCACTGATAAATCAGCTACTCAAGGCTGCAATAAATAACTTGGTTCCGACATGTCATACTCTTGTGATTGTCCGTCTGAATGCCTCGGACATTAGACAATTGTTTCCCGTAGTAATCCCGATAAGCGAAATGACCTTGGTAGAACGGCGAAGGAAAATTACTTGCAGTATGACACTGTTGTAGTTCAATATCGAATGGAAGAGAACAGTTCATTTACTCTTTTATATGATATAATGTATAATTTATAACTTATCCCAAATTAGGATCAAGCAACACGTATTTGGGGTTATTTTCCTCAGTGTTTAGCGTCCAACAACAGCGTTTGTATTCACAGAGGGAATTTTCGTTGGGACAATATAACGTCGAAAACCTATATATATATTGTTTCAATTTCTGTAATCAAAATCCAATCAGTTTTGAGACGAATTTGTTTCTTCTGAAAACTTTTTGTTTTCTCAACAGCTAAGGCAATATGAAGATGTTGTCTATAAAATAGCAACACTCTGAAATTACATTATTTAGGATGTTTTCCCTGGAGACAGACCTCAACAAAATTCCACTCTCGGGTATTGTACTTACTCTACAGTTACCTCCCCTGATTATTATTACGGTAATTGAGTTACGTTCAATAACTGATCTCACCTTACTTGACTTTTTTTTTCTGGTATGATTTATTAAAAATATAGTTAGGCAGGAAAATACACAGCTACAGTTGTTCGCAGTAGTATTTAAATCATCAACATGCAATTCAAGCTTAACATTTATGTCCTATAAATATAAAAATGAAAAAATTACATGTATTAATGTCGCAAGTGAAAAAGTACCCTGTAGATCAAAAGCGAAAGTTTTATTGGTTTGCACTTTTAACAGGCAATGCCATTTAAGGATGTGCCTCCATGTGTTTAATGTATTCATGTTTGTTGAACGAATCATTTCGGTGTGGGCAAACCAGGTGTCGACTTTTAGAATGTTATTTTCTTTTGAAGAAGGGAATTGATTTTATTGGATTGAAAGTCTTATTGATAGCTTTGGCCATTTAGGCCATGCTTCCATGAATATATTACAGATAGGTATGGCTGCTGGGGGCAGCATGTTGTTGTATTTGCCCCCTCCTTGTAATAGCGCGCATCTGATGCCAATTTTACAGTGCTTAGCCCAGTGACATAAAATGCCGATAGGCACCAAACTTATGAACGCATATACCACACAAATTAGGACACGTCCTTGAATAACCTGAAATGTCAGCAGGATGCTAAACCCAATAAAACAAAACCAGTAATAGTATACTGACAGCTGATTAACCAGTGGTTGCAAATACCCTAAAACAATGAACGTTCATAGGGGAATACCATAACCCTATCGAAGGACTTTCGAATATCCTGTCCTGTGGACGAACCCCACTAAACATGCTTAAAATTGCTTGAACGTAGCTGAACATTCATGATTAAGGCGAAAGGGGAAGTAATGCCAAGAAAGGCACCACGTCTTATAATTCTGTTTTATAGAATACATATTAATATGTGATAACTACAGGAACTATAATAATACTTCTGATGATGAATGAGAGGAACGAAACGGATTCTGTAATTTTTCCTTTATTGCGAGGTTCCTTGGGACAAGTTTTATCAAAAGTGCATACTATAAAAACGAAATTAAGGTTTGTTTCCTCCAATTACCACCAGCAATATATGCTTTTATTCTATTTGCAAGAACAGATGTTATATTTTCCCCACCATGCATTTTGCACTGCAGTGCTTTTGGAGAAGGACAAATAATGTTTTTTAAGTAAGGGACATAACTCCAGGAAATGCGGAGTAAGCTCCATTTTTATAGTTTTCACATCTCCTTAATGAAAGCAATATTTAAACCACTCAAACTTCTTGTAAGGAATGTGTGTACCAAGTATAACTAAAATCGGTGCAGAACCTTTAGGGGAGAAGGGCAAACAACGAAGTGTCTACATAGACAGGATTTCAAATCGGCGTTTTACCAGTAATTTCATATTCTTCTAATTACAATCCGTTATACCCTCTGTACTTAATTCAACGAGGCTTGTTTTGTCACCGATGAAAAAACGCCAGATAAGGGTCGCCGGACAAATGACATTTTTAAATTGCAAGACGCTATCCCGAAAATCATTTTTGTACTCAAATCTTCATGTAATATTGTTGGTTTCCTGAAATGAGAAGATAACGAAAGCAACAAGCATGTCAAATACACATTTTTCCATTACAAACCATGTTAGTCTCGTTGCTGTAAGTTGCGCTGAGAACCAATTCAGATATCCTATGCAACATAATTGTTAGAAGTTAACCAGTTCAAGACGGTTTGGTTTTGATTCGAAGACAAGAATATCGATTATTGGTAATTCGGGTAAGCGATAGTTTTCAATGTGATAGATTAACTGGAGCGATTCAGAGAAATTTAAACCAGCTCCAACACTTAAAGGTTACTGGTTACTGCAAGATTGCACTAAACACGAGAGCAATGGTGTGTGCATTACACGCTCAATCTAAACAGTTGATCAGGAACAGTGCTATATTAAGGTTATTCGGTCTTTAAACAGCTGAGGTCAAATACCGACGGTGTCCACTGATAGGGACGCTACCATTCATCAGACACCTGCAAACCGGATCAAACACTATAGTTTTAGTTTAAAAATACTTCATTTCGTGCATAAATGTGTTTTCACAGCTGCGGAAGCCACTAACAGCCGGTTATGAAAAAATCCAGAATCCGTTTTAGAATAACTGTCTGAAGGAATGCAGGTCAACAGCAATGACATTTAATGATTCAAACAAAGCTGAGAATTGTTTTGTTGGGAAGGGTGGAGAAACGGAAGACTAAGGTCATATGACGACGGTATCTGTTGATGCTGTCGCAACTTAAAGATCATATCAAACTGTCACCTAAGTTAAATAACACATCAGCATAGTTTCTGCTATTCCGACCAATGACTAGCCAACACATGTAGGGATAGAGTAGAGATTGGCGGTTAGGTTGATAGAGTTAGCGTCTTAAACGTAGCATTTGTTATTGTGTAACGGAGCGGTTATTGGCCTGCTGTATCCCACTGCATAGTGTAAGAAACGACTAACACGGGTTTTCTTTTCTGTCTTCTGCTAAGGTGACAATGCAAAACCTAAAATGTCTCTGCTGCCCCAATTGGGATGTAAACTTGTTTTCTTCTATCTTACCTACTCTTTGGTAAGGGGCGTCTCCCTAGGCACCCGTCTGAGTACTACCTTAGCTGTTTTAAGGACGTTAAACTAAACATAACCAAACATGTATGTTATTGTATTTACCTCAAATATATTACCGCAATATATTTTATATAGAAATTAGTTTCTAACTTTGCTTTGCTTCCAGCGATGTTTCCTAAGGCACCTTTATTCAAAATAACCTGACTGATGCGAGGACGTCAATATCCGGCTGACCAACCGACGTTGTGACAGCTTAGATAGAATGCCGGTAGGTCACATTATTCGACCAAACCTGTCTGTGGTCTTACCTAAACGCTGAGCTTTCAGTAGGACATCACAATGACCATTTTAAGAATTTCTATTCCCGATCTCAGAACCGCCTTATACGGACGAACGTATAGTGCATTATAGACGAAGCTGATGTTGAACAAAGGGAAGCGTTACAAAAATGTATATCAAGTGCAACAGGTGCCTTTAAAGCCATAAAACCTTTAACATATCAAACTCGTTATACTTAATTTGCTTGTTTCCACTGATAAACAATATATCAATCACAATCTATGTGTTTATGTTGAAAGTTAACCGTAGAAGTATAAAGACACTATCAATTATAATTGTATCAATCAATCAAACTTAACGTTCTATTTACTTCTCGAGACTGAACTAATTAAAGTGTCAGGTTTGACTTATGGTCTTGCAAGATATCGAGTAAATGTTTTAGATGTTGTTTACTGTAGAAGATTAGTTAAAGTCATTCCTCTTTCTCAACGCAAGTTTGAAAAGGTGAATTTAAGACCCGTCTGAATAGGATGTTAGCAAATATAATGTCATTTGATTTATTGCCATTGATCTATTCATACAGTTTTGAAAAAATGGAAATTAGGAAGAAATAAAAAAAAATGTAAAGACGCCAAATCTTGCAATGGGTTCAGCGAACTAATTGTGATCGCATTTTGTTCCAAATTCTGCAAGGGTTTCAAATTAAGAACAAATCCAACCTTATTGTGGTTGGTATATCACCATTTTTCCAATATCATGACCATTGGTCCAAGCTCTTACAGATGTAGGAGTGGAATTTACCCCACGCTAATACTGGTAGCATGATTGTACATGTACATGCATGGCCGTAGGATGCGGATCTCGATCCTTTTTTGCTAAGAACACGGACCAAGGTGGCATGGAAAATAAGTCGACGACAAACAAATTAGAAACTGGGTCGCGTTCCGTCCAGCCTGCATACCAGCTAACTATAAAGACACTGGGTATTACATAAATTGAGAAAAATTGTTCACGATTTTAACTATTTTCGTCTTTGTAAGCATTTGACCCTGGACATCACTCAATGTTGATCACAACACAATAGATTAAACAAACAGCTTTATATATTGTGGATAGATATTTTCCCTATATTTATTTGTGCAAAGAGTGTCCAATTCATAAATCAGTAGATATGTCCCAGAGTTCACAAAACCTAATAGAGTATATTTTTTTAGAAATTGTTCCTTTACCGGCAGTGCAAGTAATCAGTATTTGGTGTATGCGGAGGGTGTAGTATCAGAAAATGTTTTCATTTTTTTCGTCTGGTATCGTAAGACATTGAACATCTTTGATATGGAAGTATTTCGCATTTTCTTTCATACAATTCGTTACCCAATACACCATGTCGTACTTATTACGTCGTTGTCGATACACACACTATTAACAATTAGCTATTAGGCACATCAATGAACGCAATGGGTTGTCATGGTTTCGCATGGATTATCCCTTCATGTATCGATTTTTTTATTTTTTTTGTGCTGTCTTGTGAAATTCGAAATATTTCAGTGTTCCAAATCTTGATTGATGCGTTTTTCTCAAAACATCACCCAAGCGAGACCCATTAGCTAAGAACAAATATTAAAATACATAAGAATCTGATTGTATCGAATATGACAATTGTGAATATACTGGAGGCTGCAGGCTTATAGGAATGATAGCTGTGCAGGAGAAATATAAGGATTGAACGGCATTTTTAAAAAGTTCTGATCGGCATGAACATTGAAAAAATGCCGTTTAATCCTTAATTTATATTCTATATTTTTAATTTATTTATTTCCCTAACTACAAACTTCTCTGATATTTTTCGATAATGAAGTGTCCGTGTCGTCAGTGCAAACGAGACAACTGGTTAAGTCACTAAAATGTTTCTTGTAACGGCTGTTCCATGTTATTCAAGAGCGTAAGGTACAAAATGACGGTGGTCAAATTACGTGGTGATTGGTGAGGGAGCAGACGTAGAGCATTACAACAGGAATATATTTAACTGTCTTACTCTAATATAATGTCCTTAATGACCTTAGCTGTGGAAAGGACAAAATACAAAATAAAACCATAACTAAACAAAATACAAAATACTTTGCGGATATTAAACTTTAGTTAAAGTTTAATGTATTCCCTTGTTGTGAAGGTTTGTTTTTGATATTGTTTGGCCATAAATGACCATAAATAGGCACATGCACAGACCTACAAAATTGTGTATGCTTTTCTGTCAGTTACCTGATGATCACTGTTCAAATGATCAAACATTCAAAAATGGAATGAAACAGTTGACGTCTTTTGGAATATTTTAAAGGATGAATATTTTTAGCTTCTTAACACTTCCATATAAGTGGAGCAAACCGTTATGTGCTGCTACGTTTATCTTGATCGTTAGAACAATTAAAACTCAATAATGGTTCTATAAGTATATTGGTAAGCTCTCAATTCGTATTTGCAGATACATGATCAATTCATCATGCCGGCTATCGATTTGCGCAAACCGAAAGCCCCCGCCCCCTTTTTTTCAAATTCCCTTTCTGACTTTTTACTCCTTTTTAAGACGGTGAAACTGTAATTTTCTCCTATGTAATGCAATGGTGCACCAAGCTTTGATTTCAAAGAGCTCGTTTGATAATATGATAATCTCCTTCATGAAAATGGGAATGTTTGAAACATCGATTCTCGTCGTGGTCAAAGGGGTATATTTGATTCGATATAGATTATCTGATATCAGGGACACATGTTCTCGCCAAACCTCACCCCTCGCGACAGCAGCGGTACATGGTCTGGCATATGCTCAACTTGCATGCGTCACACTTTGCCAGTCTTAACACCATTAAGATGGTCGGGAGAGATAATATGTCCTAGACTCCCATTCACATCTGAATTATAGGGCCATTGTCTGACGCTTGTGAAATGTTTTAGTACCGAAAGCGGGTCCTTGCTAAAAACAAGCGAGTGTGTTTTAAGTTTTTTACTAAGAAATTTCGATAATGGGGGCACAGGAAAAAATGGTTGGGGTAATGCGCATCTCGTGATGAATATTCGAGCTTACAGTAGCGTTAATACACATCTAAATGTGTATTTCTTTAAAACTTTGTTTATATGGGATTTAAAGCCTTTACTATGGCCAAAGTCATGTGAATAATGGTATGTATGGTTTTTGTTGGGTTCTATTTTTGCCCTATGTCCTATAAACGGCTAAGGTAATTAAAGGACCTGCTTCATATGTGAAATGTATACAGGATTGTGTGGACTTGTGCTAGAGACAAGGTATGTTTATGTAGTTACCTATTTTCGATGATGCGGATCTACTCTAGAATGATACCTCATTGGATAACCATGCCAAAGGCACCCAGATGTGACATTACCATCAGCAATTTGGACTGTGTTCCCATTGTCGATATAATCATGTCTAAGAAATAAACTTAAAACACCCAGACCAGTTTTTGTCAAGGACCTGTACGTTTTCAACAGGAACCAAATTTAGTCGTTGTAGTGAGTTTGCAGTGAAAAAGACCTCGTAATCGTTTTCTGTAATAATACTAAACTCTTAAGGTTTACTATTTAATGTGGGAAGCAGTATGATTTTGCTCTGTTCAAAGTTCCGAAAAACCGTTTAAAATTGAATTATCTTGTTTCTATCAATTTCAGCAGTCACATTACAAGCAACAGAATACCCTTATGTGAAGCTGTATATGTACTCTAGCTAACAAGGGAATACCTCATTATGAACGACATTAAGCGTACTCCTCTAGTAACACATGAACAACAATGATGTATGCGTTACATCTACGTAAATCTGTTATTGGTATTTCCGGCGAAAACCTCACACAGACGATATATGAGCTGACAATAACACGTATTGACATCTGACCACTATAAATTACACTGGGAAAATGAGCTCCGCGCAATAAAAAATATATCTGTAAACAATAGGATGTGTTATCCGTCAATGACCACGTTATAAAAGAGATCAATGCGGGGTTTATTGTTAACCATAGTCAATAAAAGTTTCAAATAAGAGCATAAAATGTAAACGCAAGTGTATTGATTACAGTGATTATTTTAACCAATTAAGAACAGATTGCATAAATGATAGGGAAAAAGGTTCTGGACGACCGAATTTGTAAACCGTAGAAAATAAACGGAATACGAACATTAGTTTGGTATGAGGAAGTTTGTTTTGAACACAAACAGCAATTTAAATCTTATTTTGCGAGCTTTGTATGTCTCTATGATTTTTTTACAGATGACTTTACTTGATTCGGCCTACTGAGGCTTATAGTGAGTTGTTTTCTGCGGTTTAGAAACCATTTGTTCTCATTGCTTGACAAACGAAACAGACGTTTTCGAAAGCTCGCAAAATATGTTTTCAACTCCTGTTTGTGTTCAAGACAAACTTCGTCTTTATCGCAGGGAAGATATTTCTTGATTGCTTCGAACCCTTTGCTGGTTCGGGGAGAGAAATGGCCTGGTGTTTCACACTTCATGATCGTCATACGCAACACATGTGTGCGACGATCTTAAACCCCAAATAATGGTTTTCTTTCTTTTCTATCTGCTTTCTCTATCTGGCGATGTCTTCTCAGGCATTCGTTATAGCACAGGCTTATGCAAGGACGTTTAAACCCAAACATAACTAACATATGTTTCTTAAGGGTATTACCTCCTTCTTAAGAGGCAAATACATCGACTAACCGCCTCTTACACAAATACTCACATGGAGGTCTTCAATGACCTAAGTTGTTTACTGGACGTTAACTCAAATTAAATCAACTTGACCCAAACGGACGTCCTCGTAACAGCCAGTCTTTTACACAAAATGTAGTAGAAAACTTCCTTATCGCGATTTTACGTAGCTCATACCTTTATTTCACAAGCTCTCACTTCAAAAAAGGGGTTAGTCACGTGATAAACCAATTACAATGCAACACTTGATTAAGGAATATGCCAATTTCAAACAAACGCGTGGCAATTGTTATAATGTGCCAACAATAACCTTTTCCTTGGTTCAGTTTCTGTGTCGTTTTTATATACATATCAACAATCAGTTTATCTTAACCATAAAATAATACTACCGATTCGTTTGCGTTTTTTTATCTTTACCCTTTAACCGTTTAGTTCAAGTTTGATGTTTTTTATGAACGTTTGTTTAACAGTGATGTTTGAGCCAAAGATAATTGAGATTTTAATACTTAATCAACAAAACATTAGTTCAAAACGCGCAAAAAAACATACAAGACCAATATTGTCTTATTTGGGAGTATTTTTGACAGATATTGATCATACATATAAAACATTATCAAATTTACAGAATGCAAGTAAATTATATAAAACAAAATGTATTGCATTACAAATGCATCATCTTCTTCTTTTTCAAAAACAAATTTATATATATTTGCATTTCTCCATTTAAAGCTGAACGTTAAGGAAAGGAATGTTAGTACCATTTTAAAGGATATGGCTTGTAAATCTGACCCTGTATTGAGTCAAACTTACGGAACCGCCTGGTGAGAACTCTGTGAGGTCAATACCGCCAAGTCTCCGCCAATGGTCACTACTCCTATCAATGTACACAGCCGTCGAATTCGACAATAAACGAAATCCTTCCGATGTTGTTAAATGCGGCAACAGGGAATCTATTTCTTTATAATGGGAAATCTATTTCGTTGTTACGAGAAATGTATTATTTTGGAAAGCTTAATTACCCTTTGTTAATGGGTATTGTGAGTGGTTGTGGCAGGACATTTGTATACACACTGAGGCTTGTCCCAGACGTTATCCCACTGCGTTATAGTAAATTGCACTATGAACATGAGGAAGGGACTTTTGCCGAGGCACCGTTAAAAAAACACACAAGAGATCTTGGCACCCAACCATGAAAGGATCTTTATCAGATCTACAAACGATGACTTTTATTTACCTTTTCACCCCTTCATTTTTCTAACATGAACTATTAAAAAGTCCTATGTCTTAAATATTAAACAGGGAATATTTTACATTCACTCGCAAAGTCATAAACTAACTGCTGCTATGAGAAATCTTATGGTACGATAATTACATAACATTATGCCAAATACTATAACTTTATCATTCCAACATTATTTGAAAAGCTGTCAATGACAGACGAATTTTCATTAGGGTCAAGGGTATTTTAAATAAATTAGAGCAAGATCCCTCCAGTACTTTGCGAAAAGCTTTATAGAGGTAATAAACCTTACCTGTCAAAATCCTGAGATGGCCACATGGCGGCCATTTTGTTTTTGCAATCAGTCTCGATAAGTAAACATGAGCAACTACAGATCAAGGGGAACTTACATGTAAAACATGAGAAACAAAATAGCGACAACAGACCTAAGCTGTCTAAAACCAAGATAGCAGCCTGTCAGCCAATTTTGTTTGTTTATCCATTAAGTCCACTTAGTAAGCATGTACCACTAAAGACCAAGGGAAACCTACATATCAAGTTAGAGAAAGCTCCCTCCTTTATTTCATGAGAAATA
Source organism: Mizuhopecten yessoensis (assembly GCF_002113885.1). NCBI lineage: Eukaryota > Metazoa > Mollusca > Bivalvia > Pectinida > Pectinidae > Mizuhopecten > Mizuhopecten yessoensis. The sequence continues at coordinate 382,148 of NW_018407883.1, read as the reverse complement.
GCGATAACAAATGTTAAATGTCAAAATGAGATGGTCGTCTGTCAGTCTTCTTTCCCCGTTCAGTCTCAAAAATAAACATGTACAACAATGGGTAACCTACTGATCGAATTTGAGATGAATCGCTTGTAATGACTGCGTGTATGTTGTGGATGCGTGCATGTGTGTATGTGTGCTGCAGACAGGGTATATTGGTGTACTTGAAACCTTGAATAATGGCGCGGATCTGATGCCGACTTTATAGTGCTATCTCACTAAAATACGACGCCGAAGGCACCAAAAACCGCATTCCGTCTAGTCACATTCTACTGACAACGGATGAACCTGTTATTGCCATTCCCTAAATGCTGAACGTTAAGCAGCTAATAACAACTACCATTTTTAAGTACTTGGGTATGTCCTGGCCAGGTTACCACTGGCTTCTTCACCTGGGCGAACGCTCAACATCAAATCCAAAGGTGAGGTATTGGCAATTAAGGCACTGGGAAATAAAAGGTAGTTAGAATTAGAGAGAAATGTTAAAGATCCCAGTTATTGCAATTGGTGCCGGCAATTTTGTTTTTCCGAACAGTAACGAAACTAAACATGCACCCTTACAGACCAAGGGGAACATACATATCTAAACTGAGACGGATCCCACAGGCATCTGCTGAGTAATGGCAAAAGCACACCTTAAATGATCGAAGAATCCAAATCCCTCCAGTACTTACTGAGGAATAGTGATTACAAGAATGGTTACGGACAGAGACGGACCACAGATCATCATTATCAATCATCATCATCATCATCATCATCATCATCATCATCATCATCATCATCATCATCATCATCATCATCATCATCATCATCATCATCATCATTATCAATCATTTCTCATCATATCATCATCATCATCATCATCATCATCATCATCATCATCATCATCATCACTTTTTAATATTCGCATTCATACACATATTATTTGTATTCAATAACCTTATATGCAATGTGCATCTACACATGACCTGTTCTAGTGATGACCCCTTATTAAATCTGCTCTACGTTTACACGTTAGTGTTTCATATTTTCCAAAATCTGGAATACATCAAAAAATGGAATACATCAAACCTGAACTAAAATATTAAATATTAAACGCCTTCCCTTATTTTAGTTTTTCAAAAGATTATAAAGGCGAACCGGTATGTGTTTCTGTCAGTCAGATGAATATAACGTTTGTTTGTTCGGGATTTTTTTTTTTAAATTATTGAAGAACGTAAATTGTTTTTCATGTTTTTAACAATAAATTTGTTTTGTTTGTTTTTGTTTTTGTATTGTTTAACGGCCCATCGTCAATGTGAGTCATTTAGGGCCGAACAACACTGTAAAAAGAGACAATCACGAAAATAAACACATCAAACCAAAACTAAATAGCTTACAATATGTAAAGGATTTAGAAATACATCAACATAAAACGAATTGGCTGCAAAAGATGTCTGCAAATGAGCATTTTTTTAAAATACAAAAAAGCATCAATAGCAAATAAATAAGTTAGAAAATATTATATCTTTTTGTATAGATTTATTATGAATACTAATACTGTACATTGATGGCACAGAAACCGGAACAAACAAACCTAGTTAGTCACACACACGACAATAAAGTTGACTGCCTCCAGCACTACGTCGGACTTGCTTGATACGCTACCAGCACTTCATATATGTATGAAGTCGGCATTAGATCCGCGCTATCACAAAGAGGCATATACATGTACACCAACATAACCTGTGCCCGGCACACACATTTTAGCACGCATACACAACACATATTGAGGCACGTCCTTAAATGACCTTAACTGTTGATAGGACATTGCACAAAATAAAACTAAATCAAACTGGTAAATGTTACCAGTCAGAAACGTTAATCTGCAACGTTGGACTGATGAAAACTGGTTTATATTTTCCTACTCTAAAATGGTGTGCATGTTATTGTGCCAATTATGTATAAACCCAATATGATTCCAATCCCACCATCGATGGTATACAAATTTCCATAGTTGAACAAACCAAATTCCTACGTGTTATATTGGAGAGAAAATTATTGTTCTGTCTTCATACCAATACCCCAAACAAAATCATTAAAACACTCCAAGAAGTGTCCCATACTAAATGGAGAATGGATACAAAGGTGTCGCTAAGACTCCAAGAGCTTGTATGCGAAAATCAGAATGGACTATATACAATACGCCATGCCACTAATAATTAGACTTCCAGGTTCTGTAGAACTATATAGATATTCCAATAATATGGGACACACCAAAAGATTCGTTTCGTTTGTTTTATTTTGTTTGTTTGGGGTTCAACGTCCTTGCAACAGGGACGGGTGCCTAGGGAGACAACAGTCAGGGTCATATAGGGACGGGTGCCAAGGGAGACAACAGTCAGGGTCATATAGGGACGGGTGCCTAGGGAGACAACAGCCAGAGTCATATAGGGACGGGTGCCTAGGGAGACAACAGCCAGGGTCTTATAGGGACGGGTACTAAAGGAGACACCAGCTAGGGTCATATAGGGACGGGGGCCTAGGGAGACAACAGCCAGGGTAATATAGGGAAGGCTGCCAAGGGAATCAACAGCCACGGTCATATAGGGACGGGTGCTAAAGGAGACACCAGCCAGGGGCATATAGGGACGGGGGCCAAGGGAGACACAACAGCCAGGATCATATAGGGACGGGTGCCAGGGGAGACACAACAGACAGGATCATATAAAGATGGGTGCCAAGGGAGACAGCAGCCAGGGTCATATAGGGACGGGTGCCAAGGGAGACAACAGCCAGGGTCATATAGGGAAGGCTGCCAAGGGAGACACAACAGACAGGATCATATAGAGATGGGTGCCAAGGGAGACAACAGCCAGGGTCATATAGGGACGGGTACTAAAGGAGACACCAGCCAGGGTCATATAGGGACGGGTGCCAAGGGAGACAACAGCCAGGGTCATATAGGGTCGGATGCCAAGGGAATCAACAGCCAGGGTCATATAGGGACGGGTGCCAAGGGAGACACAACAGACAGGATCATATAGGGATGGGTGCCAAGGGAGACAACAGCCAGGGTCATATAGGGACGGGTGCAAAGGGAGACATCGCCTGAAACAGAAAGTAGATAGAAATGAAAGAGGACATGAACGTTAGGAAGCGAGTTGCAATGGGTCAGCAAACAACGTTGACATCTTCAATGTCCCCACGGGTAAATAGATGAGGTGATAATGAATGATATAAAACGGGAATCGGTAGATACATGTACTGTATTGATAACGGGGACAAGATAATAAGGAAAAATCCAAAGCCCCATACCAAATTTATTTCTAATATTTAACAAAGTGACCTACTATCTGGACACCGATAATTACCACAACAGGTCCATGAGTTGTCAGTTTAATGTGATCAGGTGGAATGCTGTGATTTTTAGTTTAAACATATTTTATTGCAATATAATCACAAAAGGATTTGGCACAAGTTATCGCAACTTATAAACGCCCTTTCCATAATTCTAACAAAATATAAAATATAATGCAATTTCTAATAATACATAAATTAATTTAAAAACGCATACTTGCGAGAGAGAGAGAGATTTTAGTCTGACTTGTTTCATAATTAAAACTAAATTAAGTTCACAAACTTGTAACAATGTTGACCCAGTTGGACTATAAACACATTTATTACTCACTACAAATTATTCATCTCAATCCTGAATAATTTTCCTCTTCTGTAACCAGGCAGATCCTCTTCTTTTCCGCATTCCTTTCATCTTAATAATACCGGCTGGGCCAACAATTTTATCTCAACAGCTGAACAAGTTATTTCCTTTACAGTTAATCGGATAATGAAATTGAAACAATAAAATTAATAGCATTAAGCAATATTCATTTAAAATAAAGCTGAAGCCCTAATAGTGCTATCGAGGGTATTCCAACAGCAGGGCGTTGACGGTAAGAACGAAAAGTTTATTGTTGATAATCTGAAATACGGGATTATATAATCATTTCTTTTTCTCAAAGGATAGCTAGCGAACTAGATATTGTACGGTGGAGGAAAGCAGGGAAGACAAATAGTCGCATGCATATTCTAAAATAGGTAAAATAAAGGTTCGGTAAATTCTTAAACGGGCATGTTTTTAATAGAAATTTCAATTTTCTGAAGACATTTATTTCTTTCATAACTGAAGATTAAACTACTTCTACATGATGCCCCCCCCAACCACCACCACTAACGACCACCACCATGTGACACTTTAATTGAGTGTAACACCTAAATGCTTATGACTATCTGTAAAGTCTTAAGTGTTCCCGTTAAATTTCAATTCTAATAATTGATCTATGTTATTTCTATTGGAGATAAAAGTACGTATATTTTGTCCGTATTAAACGTTACCAACCCAGTTTTAGCCCTCGAGTTTCAAGATTCAAGATCTTTATTTAGGATAGTTTGAATTTCAAGACAGGAAGAGTAAGAGCATTGAAGTGGAGTGTCATCTGCGAAAAGACGAGATGCTGAGTCAAAAACATCAGCTATATCGTTGATATAAATCAAAAATAACAGAGGACCTAAGATAGAACCTTGGGGAACCCCTGCATCAATAGAATCTAATTTCGAGAACGACTCATTAACGCATACTTTTTGCTTTTTGATGTAAGTAATCCTTTAACCAGACCAATAACTCTCCGCCTATTCCATGGGATTTTAACTTTATGTACACACCTTTATGCTAAACTCTATAAAAGGCTTTTGAAATATCACAAAAGACAATACATGTATGTTTTTTTCTTCAATCGATAAACATATGTTATGATACATTTCAATTATTTGGTATACCGTTGAATGTCTATAAAACAACGAAATTTCAAAAATATAGATATGTTTAAAAATAACACGTTCAAAATCCTTCCAATAGCAGACAAGAGAGAAATCGGTCGATAATTTGATGGAGAAAGTCTATCACTGCCTTAAACAATGTGTCGAAGGAATCTGTCTTGTTAATAAAATTTAACCGTTTGCCTATAGGACGTGTTCTGCAATAAAAAATACCAATGGCACACCTCCGTGTACATTTTGTATCAGTACAACATCCCATCAAGGAGGGTAAAAATGACATTTCTAGTAACATCTTGGTGGCCAGTTGTAGTTTCATGCTCATAAAAATATGAAGTCATCCGATGAACAGGATATGACGAGTAAGAAAGAAAGGAGTAAGAGTGACAGGTGGGATTTGAAGAATAAAGTGAATTGTTAAGATAAATTGTACATCGAGAGTGACAAGGAAAAGTGAAGAGGAACAGAAATATGAGAAAACACAAATATGTACATATTTAGAGCAGGATGGTGAACCATAGAAGGTGGGTGATAGACCACTCTGTTGTGATATAAGGTAAGTATATACATGAAGACTAGCATTTAATTCGATTCGTTTTATGGACTGGGCAAGATTTGCGTTCATTATACGACAGTAAATAAAGCATATCACAGTAAAGGACCAAATCTAAAGTCAGTTTAACACAAAGGTGGCCGAACCCAAACATTCCTCTGATCAAAATATCAGCCGCCTGTCCTTGCCGCCCTCCTTTTACCGTTTATCCGAATGTTGTGATAGGTGCCTTCGGCGTGGTATCTTAGTGAGATAGCACTATAGGTCGGCATCAGATCCGCGCTCTCACAGGGAGGACAATACACCAACATCAAGGATGCACGTCCTTAAATTACCTTAGCTGTTGATGGGACGTTAAACCCTATACAAACAAACACAATTCATGAGTTTCCCCGTTGCAGGTTGGAGAAACATGTTTTGTCGTGGTATTGTCGTTTTCTGTGATAGAATATTTACGTACTAAGCACGGAAAAGTTAGATATGTTTATAAAACATGCAACATTTATATTGTTTATATATTTATAATTCACTCATCATTCCAGTCTTGGATATGCAAGTTAGTATTGCACAATCACCTTTGCAGAATCTGGAAATAATACGTTAACATAAAGAGCAGCTTGTTGGATATCGATATTCGGGAACAATTTCTGTCTCTGTAAATAAAATCTAACCGGAAATCTCAAGGGAGGTGCCTATTGGCAGAAATCCGTTTCAGTTGCAAAGGCTTCGCCTTTTCTACTTTTTTAGATATGTAAATTTCTTGATAGTTTTCACTTTGCATTTACCGTATTTATCAATGGGTAGGTCAAACAAGTGCGCTGTTTATTTGGCTTTCGCAGTCAATATGAGAACTGTGAAACTAAAGTGACAACCGAAAAAAGCAGCTTGGTTATTCTCGAAACGAAAATATTGTTTTGCTATTTCAAGCGATATGTTAGGTTCTTTACTAAGCCAACATTCGATTGAAAATGCCGAGAAATCTTTGTTTTGATGAGCAGTATCGGCGTCATAAACAAATGGTTGGCTTTAAAATAAACTGTAGCGTTATTAGGAATGCTCCTTGCTTATTCAAATATTAAACTTTATCTATTTTTCAACAATTGCGAAATAAGTTCCTTCAAGGTATGACGAACTCACTCATATTGGCCCGGATTTTAGTGCACAGGGGGTCTTTGTGCAGGAGAATCGAACCCCGGCCGTCTTGGTGAAAGGCGGGTGTGCTCTCCACTGTGTCACCTGATCACCGAACATTACAGTCCATCCCAGCTGATGGGTTGTTTTGTAGCACCTGCAGTCCTGTTTTGATTTTAGCTCGTTTAATTGAACCCCCGGATGTCCTGGTAGTTTACAAATTCTCTAGGCAGTGTCTGTCCTGGAGCTTTGCATGTGGTCTCAGCAAAAGCTAATCGTAATTGATACTGAATACGCTCTGCGACCTTGTTTAAATCATATATAAAATACGACGCTTTGAATAGCTTAATTGTGCTCTCACTTTATCAAAATGCATAAATGGTCCTACATATACAAGTTTAAGCATGGTCCCTATGCTCCAATTACTTATGCGTTTGACACGTTTCGAAGCAGTGGAACTGGTCAGACATTCTTGAGACACACTGACTTCCGGTCTTGGACTTGTTGGAGTACATCAACGTTGTAGTTAAGCCTGGTCCCGCCTACTTTATCATGTAAATCGGCAGAATTGTGACAATCATCCTCAACACTTGTTCCGTGTTAGACAACGACAGAGTCACGCACCTCTGATCATCATGGATAGGCAAATAAGGAACCGGAAGGTGTCATAATATTTAGTTACTAAACTGCACATCAACGGTAAAGTCATCTCTGGCAAGACAACAACTATCAGGGGCACCTACAAAACATAATACACTATAAGAAAACAGACTTTAACAAGTGTTTTCAAAGTATAATGTGACTGGGCGGAATACTGTGCATGGTGCTTTTAATAGTTTGATTTTTTTTTTTTTTTTTTATTAAAGTAGCACCTGATTCGCAATATCACAAGAAGTCAAAAACACATTCTTACTACTTTTAGCACACATACACATATGCATGCATACATAACACACATACAGATAAGCCCTTAAATAACAAACAAAAATTACACATGTAGAATAGTTCAATAGGAAAAACATAATTACGTTATATTACCTCAAATGTCATACTACATTTTGCTGTGTTCCCGGACATGTAGGAATACAAAGTAATGTAAAAGCAAACTGTGCCGCGAAAGCAGCTCTATTGCTACATGTACCACCTGTTGATTTTAACCTTCTACGGATTGGTCATTTATAGATTACTGATTGTTATTTATTCAAACGTGAAACCCAGACTTAAGGCATAGCGTGTCAAGAACAATATAAAGTAAAACACTCGTTATTAGATTGCGTCGACCTTCAATCATCTCGTGAAAATTTCGTATGATAACGTTAAATCTCTTTTCGAAAGAAAATCCAACGGTTTCTACAATTTGAAAATATCTGAAAGCTGTTGGTCTTTAAAATAGTTGAGTCACCATAGCCACTTTCAATATTCAAGTTGACGTTTGTTTTTTGCCCTTAGCGTTTGTTTGATGTTTTTTTGCATTTGTTTGTGTAACCTTAATTACGTCTCCTGCGTGGATGGACCGTTTATAAGGTAGTAATGATAATCCTAAAATAACCGTTTACCTATTAAGGAACGTTTACCCAATGAAACCAATAGCATTACATTCCAAAGTCACCAAGCACATTATTCCGCTTGGTCACATTATAATGACATCACATGAACCAGTTGTCGCAATTCCCTTAACTATGAAAGGTAAGCAGGTAAAAACTACAGTTTTTACGACTTTCGTATGTCGCGGACTGGAGATTAAACTCATTGCCTTCCCCACTTAGGTTTACCTCCATTGCTAATGCCAAACGTGAGACAATAGAGAGACGTTGCATTACCTTACGGCGCGTTCCTGTGGTATAAGGATCTATATCCGCCATGTCGTTGTATATGATGTTAAAAAAAATAGCACTAATACAAGTTTTTCTTTATTTCATAAGGCAGAAGAAAGTGATCGGCTTTGTCGCTTTATACTGTATGTGGGTGCTTGTAATGCATGGAGCGCCTCCAGAGTCGATAAAGATGACAGAGTTATCTGCCGCTGACATGCCTCGAAATTGCAGTGCAAGTAATATTCACATCATATCAGCTGTCCTCATTGATAAAATGTTGATAAAATGAAAATAATTGGTTAACTTCAATACTAGAATGACAAATGAATAAACCTATACTTGAGTTTTTTATCCTTAGATTCATCAGTGTATATATAAGTTCACCACTAAATGACTGCAAAACAGGGTTTACATGCTCATTGATCATGTCAAGTGGCGTGGATTTGTTAATATCACACACTGGTTGTTAGGGGTTTGTTGAATGTTCAAATAGAGTTGAATTGAACTCAGCGATACGTGTTATTATATTGTCCAGCTGAAGTAAAAAATGCAATCCTATCATGTACTGTAAAGTATGATATATATAAAGGCGCAATGCTAATTCCATTGTATATTAATTTGTATTGTTTTGTACCCTTTCTATTATGGGGTGTCGGGAGGCCAAGCCCTCGAGTTGTAGATAATATTTACTTAAGAAATTACGGCGGATACATCTGCCTGAAAAAACAAGTGAGTACACTTTTATATATTGTAGTATGAAAAGTTTTTCAAGTGAAAAGTTGCAAAATATTTTGTACTATAATGTTTCAAGTTTTGACGTTATTCACACCTTTCCATTGTGTCATTCAAGTGACGAACACGACGTTGCATCAAATATAGAATGAATATTCCGATTTAAGACACAGTCGAGACAATATTATGATGTGGCCGATTAAGATCAGGAACATCGGCTGTATTCGGCAGTTTCTAACTGCCGATGCATGCAAGATTTTGGTGTATTCACTTGTTTCCTCTCGGTTGGATTATGGTAACGCCCTTCTCTTTGGTATATCTGACAAACTAACTAGTCGTCTGCAGAGGGTTCAGAACACTGCAGCACGGCTAGTTACTCGTACTCAAAAGAGATAGCACATTACACCTGCGCTTTATTCGTTGCACTGGTTACATGTACGATACAGGTCGCAGTACAAAATTCTGGTAAACACATACAAGGCACTGAATGGAACAGCTCCTCAGTACCTACAGGAACTTGTTACCCTGTATAAGCCGTCAAGATCACTGCGGTCGGAGGCAGAATCTTTATTGTGTGTCCCAAAATCTCGTACTGTGACCTACGGAAACAGATGCTTTGGGAGGGTTTCGGCTACGTTGTGGAATAGCTTACCATCTGCTATTAGGAAGTCGAATACCCTGGCCAAGTTCAAGAGGGACATAAAAACTCACCTCTTCACGTCTGCATTTTAGAATCTTTGCAAAGACGTCATGTAAATACCACCCTTTTATTTGTTCAACTATGTGCACATTGCTTGTTAAATGTATGAAAGTGATTGCAAGCCTTTGTTGTTTGTTTTCACAATTATAACCATTACTATTATCCATATGTTGTAAAGCGCCTTAGAGTAATTTTACAAATTATAAAGGGCGCTATATAAATGCTGTATATTTTTATTATTATTATTATTATTATTTAAAAACATTATTCCATAAAATAGAAACGTCAAAGTATTTCTAATATCTACGTGCATTGTGTGTATTGCATACAATTTAAAATTCGAAAACACTTGTTATAATAATATTTGACCATTTTGCTGTGTACTTATGTATACAGTTTTACGAAAACTATAAATATGACCTGTAACATATCTCAATTATCTATAAGCATCCAAGAGTTACCTCCCTCGTGTCAACTCCGGATTTTATATCATCCATGTCCATTATTAGTAACACCTGAATTGCTGTAATATTAACCAATCGGCTTGCAATACAATCGAGTTCTTAAATGAAACCATGCGGTTGTTGAGTTTATTCTGAGGTTGCTTAACGACCTAGTTTGTCGTAATAACGACTTTGCATCTCGTTAATAACGTAAAAATGATTTCGATATTACCGATAAGAATCTCGTTAGTCTATCGACATGATTAAAGAGATAATATCTTCGGTCAAGTGCACAATGAGGAACACGCGCACGTGCCGTGACCTCAGCGGGCAGAATGATTAGAATTTATAAGGTTTGAGGTCCTTTCAGCAGGCAATTTAAGGACAGAATACATTGTGTTTGACGATAACGCTGAGGCACACATTTTTGAATGTTTTATTCAATTAGAGTCTGACAGGTTCTGATATTCTGACGTTAGTTGTTACGATTGACAGCAGTGACTGTCGAGAATATTTTCTGCAGATTGGGTTGTTAGAAATGATAGTTTTTATTCCGTGCCTAACGTTCAGCTTTAAGCGTCATATCGACAACTAGTTTACCAATTGTTGAAAGTACATGTAACAGGTGACTCCGTAGAATACTGTGTTTGGTGCCTTTGACCATCCTCGATTTTGCAGAGGATACCTGGGCCTTAGAAGCATACAGACAACCGACTTCAATTTAACGTTACATGACCGAGAGATTGTTATCATTTACATCAAAGGATAAAACTAGTCTCCTCGTCTCATTCACAAGTTGTCATAAGTTATAGGGGATATCTAACAGAGTAATCAGTAATACAAAATATATTTCGTTCGTGTGGCTAATATTTTGATATATTTCACGAGTGCGCATATATTTGTTTATTACATTTTTTTTTACAAAAACCTACCCGGAACGAAAAGCTACACATAAAGCTGACAATACTTGATCTGGATCCTTTTACCAGTACCATGTCTAGACAACCCTACGCGACAAAATAAATTCCTCTCTGGAAATAATTTAATAAAATGTAAAAACTCATCATTAAGTTCCTTTAATAATATATTTTAATACAGTATGTACTTGACTTCATATTTTTATTAAAGTATGCCAAATTACTATTATAATGTAATTATCTTTTAAAAATTCCTTCATCAACTCAGATTACTAAGCGTAGTTGACAAGCGCCGAAGCCGAATCAATCGGGAATCGTCGGCACTCTCGTCTACGGAAAGTGCCGACGGTTCCCGATTGGCGCCGAATCTAAAATGGTGCCGCGGAAAGGGGAAAATGCAAAGTTGTTGTGTCACCACTCATCACGATGTTCAAAGATCAACACCACCTACAATTTATGTAAGCGTTACTTTATCACTATCACTGTCAGAGATGACACCCTGGTTTTCTTATACTTTCTCCCAGTCGCTTAGCCTACCTTGGAGACGCTGTCTTTCATTTGACACCAGTTTCTTTTTATCAAACAGATACAATTGCTGATCTGTATAGTCTGCTGGCTTCCTTTAAATGAAAGTTAACTGTGAAATAAAACGTTGTGTTTCCCCCAGAGAATTGTTCCCAAATGAAAGGTAACAGATCTGTGCAGCAAAATGGGCCAATTTTCATCAGGCCTGCGTATCGTTAAGCTAAGGAGCATTTTCCAATTGTAGTTTGTAATCAGTGTTTTGATTGGTCAAATAAGAAAATGTGTCTATTTTTCACCAATTAAAAAACGTAACTTTGAAAGAATGAATATTTTTGGTAAAAATGTGATAAATTGGTTAACATGGTTTGACTTTAAATTCCATCTAAGATTGTCAGAGCTACCTCCCTTTGAACTAGACCACGTAAGAGCTTTTATAAAGTTTTCAAATTCACTGAGGCTTCACACCTATATTTTTTACGTAGGCTGTGCATGTATCTAGGATGCAAGGTATGTTATAGGTAGTCAGTGGTTTTTTAACCTTAACTTTACAACAGCCTGTTCCTTTATAAATTGGGAAAATATAGCGTTATTTTTATTGAAATTGGGAATATATTTCTCATTTTTTGGTAACTTTGGAAAATGGGGCACTTTTCAGCTAGAGGAAACAGACTGTTTTCGGCTGTAAAACTGAGCTAAAACATCACTGGCACTGCAAGATGTCTGAGGGCGGAAGGTCTGTTATAATTACATCATTGAGGATGCAGGGACTTCTGGTATCGGTAGTGCTAGACCTCCTGGAGTGTATGGTCTGGTTAAGATAATGCTAGATCTCCTGGAGTGGATGGTCTGGTATCGGTAGTGCTTGATCTCCTGGAGTGTATGGTCTGGTATCGGTAGTGCTAGATCTCCTGGAGTGTATGGTCTGGTTAAGGTAGTGCTAGATCTCCTGGAGTGTATGGTCTGGTATCGGAGGTGCTAGATCTCCTGGAGGGTATGGTCTGGTTTAGGTAGTGCTAGATCTCCTGGAGTGTATGGTCTGGTATCGGTAGTGCTTGATCTCCTGGAGTGTATGGTCTGGTATCGGTAGTGCTAGATCTCCTGTAGAGTATGGACTAGTATCGGTAGTGCTAGATCTCCTGGAGTGTATGGTCTGGTTAAGGTAGTGCTAGATCTCCTGGAGTGTATGGTCTGGTTAAGGTAGTGCTAGACCTCCTGGTGTGTATGGTCTGGTTAAGTTAGTGCTAGATCTCCTGGAGTGTATGGTCTGGTTAAGGTAGTGCTAGATCTCCTGGGATGTATGGTCTGGTTAAGGTAGTGTAAGATCTATAGGGGTAATATCTAGTACGAGAACCAGTATCTTAGTTTAATGTCACCATACTTAGTGATAACATGCTGTAAGTATTTAAGCCAGTATAATCTTCTCTTCTGACTTATTTTACATGTTTTAAAGCCGTATTTAAGTCATTATTACCCCTTTGAGAAAAATCTAGGAATCTGATTGGTTAAACACTACAGTGTACCAAACCGCATTCGTAAATCTCAGGGGGTATACGAAAATATCAGGGGGTATACGGTCATGTCACGTGATTCTCAGCAGTTATACGGTGGAATCACGTGCTTTTACAAGGGGTATACGGGTCACGTCTCTTTGTATCTTGTGGCCGGGCAATGGGAGACAACTCGCATTCGTCGTCTGCTTCCGGCGATGTTTACAAAATGACAAAACGTTTCGCTTCGCATACTGATGAGGAAATACTCGCTGAAAGGGCTAACTATGTGCCACAAAACACACAAAAGTCGAACAGACGAGCGGCAAACATGCTGCGGACGTATTTAAAAGAAAAGAATCAGGAAGAACAGTTCGAGGAATTTGATAAAACGAAACTAAATGAGGTAGATCTACTGTGCCATTTTTATCTTGACAACAGAAAAGTTGACGGGGAACTGTACAAAACCAATATGAAAAGACTCATAGGGGTAATAAATTCGTTACACGGATTTTTGGCAGGGTATACGGGATGGTATGACCCTACAGGATTTCGTATTTCCTTCGGCCTATCGGCCTCAGGAAATACGAAACCCTTAAGTGTCATACCATCCCGTATACCCTGCCAAAAATCCATGTAACTAATAGTATAATCTTCTCTTCTGACTTATTTTACATTTTTTATAGCCGTATTTAAGATTTTGTCGTCCTTTATGTCCGGGATTTTACGTCCAAATAAAATGTGTACGAATTCTTCTTCTGGTGTGTTGTTCATAGCCAGTAATGTTTCTATGCCACATAGATATCTAGTACTTCTGTCGTTAAAACGTCTCTTGTGGAATGTCTGACATCATACTGAGTTACGTAATGGTGCATAAGGTCAGTCTTCGTTTTCCCACATTTATTACAATTTTGTTACATGCTAAGTCTGCTGTAGTATCGGGTAGGGTCCATAGTATATGTACGAGCCTGAACAGGTCAAACTGATGATCGTTTTTCATTCTTTCACGCCACAGTCTAGTTTCTACGCTTCTGATGGCGTGATTTATACACAATACCCATGCTCTTTCGGAGGGAAAGTCGGTTCGAGCAGTCGCATAATGTGAGAGTAAGTCCATTAGATCGCAATTTTTCAGAATTTCACAAATGTCCAGTACGTAATCTTTTTGACGAGGAGTATCCTTTTTTTTCTGCTACTCAATTTCGACTCTTGGGTTATATCATTTTACATATTTTTCTTACAACTTATAAAAAAAACTGCATTGCATGTTAGAATTTTAAGTATATGTATGGTTGTTAAGTGCATACACACTACACTTATACTGTAGTATTGCTATATCTCTATCGGTATTATATGGTGCTTAGCGCCAAACCATTTCATCATCGTACATCTGTATTTGTTTTGTTTCTTTGTTTTCTTGTTTTATAATATTTTTTTTACTTTATTGTGTTTTAACATCAATTGTCCACACGCAACTCGTATACATTAGTCAGTCTCAGGCCTTTCGTTTGTGTGAGAAAATTACGTCGCTTTTCTCAAAAATGTATGACGTTACTCTCACAAATAAATGACGTAACAAGAAATACCTGCTCACAAGAGCAGATAACTCTGCAATACAAAGATGGAATAAGTTGCATATCAAACTTAAAACTAATATTTTTGAAATGCTTGTTGATGTTAAATGTATTTTGTAATATGTATTTGTTCTGTTTCCTTAGAAGAGAAAGTATTTTAACATATATATAAACCGTTTAACCAGTTTTTAACTAGATAAAGTCTGAGTGGTTGGGCCAATCCTTACCTACTGAGACTTCTTACAGCCATATCTATAAATTGCTTATCAAACTTAAATCTAATATTTTTGGAATGCTTTGTTGATATTACATGTACACTTGTTATATGTATTATTTCCCTTAGAAGAGAAAGTCATTAAACATATATAAACCGTTTAACCAATCTATAACTAGAGAATGCCTGAGTGGTTGGGCCAATCCCTACTGACTGATTATCCCTCCAGCCATATGTTTAAGCTAACACTTTCTTCCTTAACCATTTTTTAATTATAAAACTTCAGACAAAAAAAAAGTTAATATAATAATTGTTTCAACCAATTATCTACTCCTACAGTTTGTCATGAATTAACAATCTTATCATTCAACACCTGTCCTATCCTGACCTCTATGACCCATGTGTTTGTTTGTTTGATTTTGTTTAACGTCCTATTAACAGCTAAGGTCATTTAAGGACGGCCTCCCCTGCGTGCAAGATGCATGCGTGTAGTGTATGTGTGTGTATTTTGGGAGGCTGCGATATGTTCGTGTTTGTCTCCTTGTGATAGCGCGGAACTGATGCCGACTTTATAGTGCTACCTCACTAAAACATACTGCCGAAGACACCCAGCAGGAAGCCCCACCCGTGTGACCCCCTCTGTTTTTGGGATTTATTTGATAATAAATAAATCTGTTTATCAGAGTACAAAGATAGTTAATGTTCTTGTGCCTTATTACCAGATCTTGTGATGTGTTTTCGTCCTTTCTCAATACCATAGCTAAGAGTTATCTCCCCTCATCACACACAATATGAGAGTAGTTCAGAAAATCACCCTACCTCCAGACCAAAGTTTTTGTCGTTTCTGTTGCTTTTTTATTTTTGTATTGCAGGTGAGGGCCACAGGATTCGTGGTGCATCATATTCGTCGGCAGATCAAAATCGTCATGGCTTCATCAACAATATTTCAAAGACAAGACTTTTTCATTGGAAGTCCTTATGGAAATTAACGATCGGATTTGGCTGATAAATGTTCATAAAAATGAATAATTTTAAGATAATCATCGGGATTTCTACCTGTCTGACCAACATTTTGTTCAGGAATTTCCCCCTCTATTACCGCATGTTTATAGCATACCAAAGTTGCCAAATGGTCAAAAGATGGCGCAAGGATTCCGTTACGGTATCATTATTGCTGGTTGGAAGTATTCAAAGGAGAAAATAACTGCCCTAGCAGTTAGTACGGGGCATGTCGACAGAAATGCTGTTT
The DNA here is from genome assembly GCF_002113885.1 of Mizuhopecten yessoensis. Lineage (NCBI taxonomy): Eukaryota > Metazoa > Mollusca > Bivalvia > Pectinida > Pectinidae > Mizuhopecten > Mizuhopecten yessoensis. Next base: position 365,964 of record NW_018407883.1, on the reverse strand, counting down.
ATGTTATGAATACGTATCTAAAACTATTACAATCAAAATCGTTACGGCGTCAACAAGCCGTGTTCAAAAAAGAACACGCCCACATACCGAACGGTTGTTTCAGCGTGTCACTCACTGCATCTGGCTCGCCGATTGGTCGATAGAACGTTTGAGGTCGGTGTCTCCTTGATTTCAGAAGCAGTGTACAACATTGTATCTTTTTCGGAGATTTGTTGTTTGCGCGCATTGTCAACTTGAGATAACGCACACACGTATATGGAAATGTAAAATTTACATTGTATGTACATGTTTCAAACCATGTGTAATGACTTGAATATTTCATTAAATGTATACCTTCTTACATTTTCGTGATCTGTAATGGTATTTATGATTACAAGAGGGCAAAAGAAAGAATATTGCACATGCTTGAAAGCTGTCCATACCGGCCGCTGCACTGAAAAGTAATATAGAACTGTGCAAGATTCGGGTCTGATCTTGGTTTGTTGTTTCCTTTGTCAAGTATATCGGTATTGTAATACCCTTACTGCTCGTTAGGTAATGAGATTTCGTCCACCATATTTGAAATGTTCGTTGGTTATTCCGTCGATTCCCGGCGCATTACGTAATTTGGTTCTTCCGGATGGCCTGTACGACTTCGTCAATCCAAAGTCAAGATATAACTTTCTGCGCGGTTCATTGTCCGGTTCTTGGTTAGTTGTTGTTAGGCGGTGATCTTCTTCTGATAAATGGTTATACAGTGTTTCGAAAAAGCTTGCAAACTGATGGGCGAAGTTTTCTGGGTCGCGATATGTGACGAGATCATTTTTTAAGTCATTGCATAAGTTTGGTTGCTGCTTTTTGTGCCGTCTAATCAGTTTCCAAAATAGACCTACGTCGCAGTCGGCTGCTTCGTCTAGTTCCCTGTTCAACTTAGTTTCATAGTCTGTATAAGCTTGATCGTGGAGTAATTTAAAGTTTCTTTTAGCAGTTTAATAGTCACGGTAAGTATCATTTTGAGTACTTCTCTAGGCCTCCTGCATATATCCATACTTTCCTTCTCGCTCGAGCCATTTTGTGTGAGGCTCTGACTTCTTTGGTCCAGTATGGTTTCAACACACAATTAAATTCCGAGTGTGGAATACACAATCTATCAGAGCTATATTAATGAGCGTTCTATTTTAAGATGACTCAAGTCGGGTAATTGGTACACGACCAATAGAGGATGCACTTGCTTCTGTTTCAGCGTGTTATACCGCGCAATATCTAATTGTGCAATAATTGGATGGGGATGATGATCAGAAGCTATTTCTGTATCTCCTGTGAGAACAAGATGACGCGCAATTCATAAACGTATCATATATTAGACATAGTCTAGGGTTTGTAGCGTAGGGACGAAAGTGTGGCCTTATCAAGCATATTTCTCGGTTTTATTAAAGGCAATCAAAGCGTAATCAGTTATAAATTTATGGAAGATTTCTTATTTCCGTTTCGTGTGGGCACTAGCGATCCCGGTCGTTTCGACGAACCTCGCATTATAGTCATCTGTGATTATAACACTGCCAAGTCCGCCTAATTCAGTATAAATATCGTATAAGTGTTCCAATTCTTCCAGATAATCAGCAATATTGTTGTCACTTGGCATGTACCCACCGTACTATTCCAGTGTTACATTTTAACACGGCCAGATACTTTTAACCTCTAACTGCCCATAGTTCATTTATCCGATGCTGACGATCTCTTCCTTTTTTTTAAAGTTCGGATTTAGAAAAAGTATATCGTGTTTGCATACATTTAAATATTCAACAGGGTCCAGTACATATTACTTTCCATAAATTAAGATTTAATGAGAAGAATTACGTGTCAAAGACATAAATGATAGTGTTTCCTCTTTCGAAGTGAAGCAGACAACATTTGCCGTGATTTTCCATTAAATACAAAATATTACAAACAAACTCAGTATCACTTCGTTCCGTTTGAAATCTCCCTACTATTTTGTATTTACCCAGAAAGCCATGTTTTAAAAAGTAGGTCAGCGAAGTGCTACAACGACATGGACATGTATTTTGAGTGTTCTATTCCTTCATATACTATATATTAGTGTCTGTGGCATACATATGGGATCAATATTATATGAACCGTGAGTAAACATCGTTGTCATGAACTGTTAATTATTAAAGTGAGTTGTTTAAGCCGATTCTTTTCCGTCCGGATTTCTGTCGGAATCTGCATCAAAGAATAGGTGCTTCGGAAATAAGAGGTCACAGTTGGCAAAATCAAGACCAGCGGCCTGTTATTTATAGGAGTAGAACACACCGATTATATACACATGTTCTTGCTCCTCTGTAAATAATTAAACACCAATCAATCTATTCAATGTTCTTTATACCTTATATATAGGACTTGCGGTCCATAAGTTGCAAATTTATCATAACTATGTACGCTATTTAAGGCCTTTATTTGGGAAAGCAAAACAATCCCTAAGCAGATCATCTAAATATATGTACAGAGTGCCCAGTGAGTTAAAGCTCCGTTTACTATGTACGACGATTACTCTGTCGAGTATCTGTATGACACTAATCCTCGGACATTCTAAGTACAGAAAGACGAATTGGAAGCATACAAACAACTCGTGTATGTTTGGTATGCGGTAAAGGGGCGTCTACTTTGCATAGTTAGATTCTTAAGGTAAGCTTCCGTTTGTTTTTCTTCTAGCTTTTCCAGCAAGTCATCTTCGCTGAGCCAGCGAAGGCATCAATTTTACCATTCCAAAACCCATGTGATTCAAAAATGTTCTCTATGTCTTCCGGAAAGACGTTATTTTTTGCTGATTTTTATTTATTTCTGTGTCAGTCAAACATCACTAAATGTATCACCGTGATTCCTCTCTGATAAAGGAAGTTTGCTAAACCATTTTTTTTTGTCGATCGAGCGTCAGTATTGCTTATATACATATGTAGTATCGGGCATTACGCACGCGTCTCGGTGCAGCTGCGAGGAACAAGTCGTCCGCATGCGCCTTAGTTTCGGATACAGACTGCGCTCTGGTAGCTTTATAAGTAGAAGTTCAAAGTCGCTATTCTGAGTTAGTTTGGGAATAATACAATGCGGCAGCAGACCGTGATTTAGTCATTTCGTCCTACGTGTTGCGATTCAGGGCGAAATGTCTTTCGTGTTATGACGAAGAGACAGTTTTGAAACGGTCACCCTCTTGAAAGCACAATTCCGTATTACAAATTTTCAAGTTTAATTGACATATTATCGATTTTTGTCCAAAACCTCAAAAGATACTGATTCTGTAATGTTTATGAAGAGACATGATAAATCGGATAAGATCTTTGAAGCCACTTTCACAACAAATCTATCACAGAACACAACTTATATCTCACACTGCGAGATACAGTCATATTGACAAACGGAAAAAAGAAGTACATCCCTAGTTGAAACTCCAATGTAGGGAGATAGTATCACAATTTCCGCATATTCTAATGATGTTACTGCTAAGCATATTTTTTTATTTGTTATCAATCAGAATTAGATAAAAAAAAAAAATCAATTTATGAAGTCCTTCAAATACCCTAGCTGTTAATAGGACGAGAAACCGTATAGAACCAAACAAGTATACTTGTGCGTGCAAATAACGATATACCTTAATAAGATAAATTTACACGAAAATCGGTCATCCTTATTTTAGCTTACATTTTAAGAGAAATTAGTAAACTATACATACGTCTTGCATATTGCGTGTATTTATGGAGACTGATTGGTTGTAGAAAGCATCAACGAGGATCAAAGCGCATTTTTTATTTGACCGATATATCGCTCGTTACAAGTAGTGCAGGTACAGTTCTGTAGAACAGTAATTAGAATTCTTGCATTTTCAATTTACGTCGCTGGTTTTTTTCAAATACTATCTGACGTTTAAATTAATGTTTAGCTGTCAGATAATTATCTCTGCTGTTCACGAGTAATATTTTGGTCAAACAGGACATGACTTATCTGGCATATACTTTAAAAAACAAAACAAAAAAAACACACGCTCTGGCCGAATTGTTGACACCTCACAAAGACCAAGTACATTTACTGGTGAAAGGCCCGCAGAAGGGAAAAGTAACAGCGGCGTTATCTCGATTTCGTTAGGCCAGCTGTGCACAGCGGTACTTACTTTTACTGCAAAACTGACATCAGTAGACGAATCTATTGGTATTGGAAGCAAACGTGATAACGAACTGGCAACAAATACCACACTATTCGAACAGGAAAATAACACATTGAAATTTAATTTGGATCGTCTGTAATCTGCCATCGATGCTAAACATGCAGGGTACGCCTTGTTCAACAAAGGAGTTTCTAACGAACTACGAGGTATCGGGGTTTTTGACTTCACGAAAAAAAAACCATTCAAAATATATCCAACCAAAATTTGTAATATGTCGTCACAACATAGTCCAAGAAACACGACAGTCACCACAACAGTCCAAACTACTACCCTCACAGGTAGCCTCTCGATCAAGAAGAAATCAACCGACACTCACATTTATGTCAACCACTCATTGACAAACACCCAGGACCAGCCGACACGAAAGGAAAATGTTTTGGACTTGTACCTCACAAATAATCCTACACTGGTAAAGTATTCCCAGACCATTCCACGCATTTCCAACCATGACATGGTAGTGGTAGATGCTGACATCAAGCCAATTCAAACCAAGTCCAAGCCCAGGAATGTCCAACTATATCGGAATGTCGACTGGCAAGAAATTAAGGATGCAGCAAAATTGGTCAGTGATAACATCATGAAAGACCCCAACGAGGACGCTAACAATCTCTGGCATACTTTAACGGACGGTGTCAACAAAATTGTCAACGAACTTATACCATCTCGTCTAACATGTAGCAGACACAATTTCCCATGGCTAAAAAAGGCACAAACCAGAGTTATTGGGAAAAAACACCGACTATACCGCAAAGCATGCAAAACAAAGAAAACAGAAGACTGGGCCAAGTACTAGCGGCATAATCATGAGACCCAAAAATCCTCAAGGAAAGCAGATCGGGACCACATCTACCATGTACTAGAGGCTATTCGCGCTATAAATAAATAAAACGGAATATTTTTTTTTAAATATGGAAAATAAATGAAAACAAATTTAATCCAGTTTTATTTTTTAGCTCGACACAGAAGTTTACTCTCTGAAAAATTACGTACATGTAGTTCTCATACATGTGTTACTTTTTTTAAATTGTCCGTTAGGGAAGCTAATTCCAAATCGTTTTTGTTTGTATTCATATATATATTGTTTATTGAAAGGTATCATTGTTATCTGGGGTCAATTTGCAACGTTGAATATGGACCCGGGACCACTTTTGACGATTGAATAAACGAAGGCCACATTATTTTTCTGGGATCTAATTTCAACGTTGAATAGTGACAATGGAATATGGAATAGTGTCCAGGTGCGTGGCTGCCTATACGCTGGTACGCCGAATACACCAAAGTTCAAACAGACCCCCTTCCCGGCAATTGAACATATTAAAACGACAAAATGTTTCTGGTGTCCATTTTCAACGTTGAATATTGACCCGGGTCACTTTTTCACAATCGGATGTTAAATGTTTCATGATTTTCGGGGGTCAATTTTCAACGTGGAATAAGTACCCGGGGCCATAATAACACATTCAATATAGAAAATATTTTGGGGTTATTTTTCATGTTCAATATGGACTAAGATCATTTTAACCGGTAATCAATTGAAAAGAAAGTATTAAAAGTAGGTCCCAATGACATTTTGATATCAAAATATTTGAATGTTTGTTTTATAACACGTTGACTATTTTAGAAAATTACATACATGCTGTATTATGTAGTTTGAATTTTGAAAAATATGTCACAGGGACGTAATTTGGTTGATATCATTTTTTCATTTATTCTAATTTCTGAACCTTAAAACATGTTTAATGATGTACGTCTAATTTTGAAAATAAGGTTTAAGTATAAATTCTAAATCCTGTAACAATATATAAAGTTGAGGTATAGCTAGAAAAAAAGGTAGTTCTCATGTACTTGGCTTGGAAAAATATATGTAGAGTTCTTGACCGTGTGACAATGTTTTTAAATATAGCTCAAATAATTTGGTCAAATAAAGGGTTCTTTAAATAAAAAAAATCGATTGCTGTTTTGGATAATGAAGGTCAAACTTTCAAAATTAGGTTACGGTTACCTAATTTTGTGAAACAACTGTTAAATATTATTATCTGAGCCCTAGACCTTTTTTGATAATGTGGGTCAAACTTTTAAAAAAAAGGTCACAGTGACCTAATTTGTCTAACATCTGTTAAATGTTATTTTCTGACCCCTGCGACCATTTTTGCTAATGTAGGTCAAATCTTCAAAACTGGGCGACAGTGACCCAATTTGATGAAACTACAGTTTAATGTATACGTCTTAACCCGATGACAAATATTTATAATATATGTCAAATTTTCAANGGCCGACAGTGACCCAATTTGATGAAACTACAGTTTAATGTATATGTCTTAACCCGATGACAAATATTTATAATATATGTCAAATTTTCAACAGTAGGTCACATTGAACTAATTAGGTACGGCATCCATACTTGGTTAATTTCTAGAAATGAGACGTAGAACATTAAGTATAATATAAGTGGGTACTTCAAATCAATGTATCAATTCTTCATATGGTTCACTTTTCAACGGGGGTCCATTCTCAACGTGGAGATGCTGATAAATATCTCCTTTGTTACACTGTCAAAGGAAAAATGCTTAAATTTAATTTTATAGTACTATTCGAACCATTTTCTGACCAAGTTAACAATTTGGGTAGTATGCCAATTGTGGTAGTGTGACGTTACAGATACACATACTTAACAAAAAGAAAAACAAAATCATCATTTGTGGAAACATATCATATTTTGCATCAATAAGTTAAACAAGAGACCCATAGGGCCTGTATCGCTCACCTGGATATCTAAGCAATCATGGCAGAATATTCTCCAGAAGAGATCCATGGGAATATGCCAGACCCCAAGGCCAATCCTTGTAGCATATATATATGTATTCGATTTTTCAGCAATTTTATATATGGTTAAGGGGTGGGGATCTTAACTGTTTCCAATCTGTGACCCAGAAACTAGGTCCCTACGGTTGTGGCCAGACCCCAGGTTAAATTCTAATATCATGACTGCATTTGTCTCTTTATGCCCAACAATTGTATATATAGTTTTGGGGTGGAGATCTTAACCATTTCAAAGTTATGATCCAGGGGTTAAGTATCCAAGGGTGGGGCAGTCCCCCCGGCCATCCTGGAAGCATATGTGCATTCATCTCTTTATACTCAGCAATTGTCTATGTGGTTATAGGTCGGGGATCTCAACTGTGTCCAAGCTGTGACTAAGAAACTAGGTCCCTAGGGGTTCGCTCAGATCCCAGGGTCTATTCTAATATCGTGACTGCATTCGTCTTTTTATGCCCAGCATTTGTATATATAGTTTTGGGGTGAGGATCTCAACTGTTTTTAAGTTATGGCCCAAGGACTATGTTTCCAAGGGTGGGGCCAGACCCTAGGGCTATCCTGGAAGCAAATGTGCATTCTTCTCTTTACACTCATCAATTGTATATGTGGTTATATGGTGGGGATCTCAACCATTTCCAGGCAATGCACTTTTTTTTGCCCCACCCCTTAGCCTGGGGGGTCAGCCCCACTATTTGTACAATTTTGAATCCCTGCCTCCCATGAACGCTTCCGACCAAATATGATCGATATCCAGTGCATAGTTCTACAGAAGAAGTCGTTTATAGCAATCTAGCCAAATTGCCCCCTTTTGGCCCCGCACTCAGCCCTCTGGGGGTCATCCCCACCATTTGTACAATTTTGAATCCCCTCCACCTAAGGATGCTTCCAGTCTAATATGGTTGATATCCATCACTTAGTTCCAGAGAAGAAGTCGCTCAAAGCAATATACATGTAGCCAAATAACCCTTTTTGGCCCCGCCCCTCAGCCCCCTGGGGAGTCAACCCCACCATTTGTACAATTTTAAATCCCTGCATCCCATAAATGCTTTTGATTAGATATGATTGATATCCAGTGCATAGTTCTACAGAAGAAGTCGTTTGTAGAAATATAGCCAAGTTACCCCTTTTTGGCCCCGCCCCTCAGCCCTCTGGGAGGTCATCCCCACCATTTGTACAATTTTGAATCCCCACCACCTAGGGATGCTTCCAGTCTAATATGGTTGATATCCATCACTAAGTTCCAGAGAAGAAGTCGCTTAAAGCAATATAGCCAAATAACCCCTTTTGGCCCAGCCCCTCAACCCCCTAGGGAGTTAGCCCCACCATTTGTACAATTTTGATTCCCTGCATCCCATTAATGTTTTTGATTAAATATGATCGATATCCAGTGCATAGTTCTACAGAAGAAGTCGTTTGTAGAAATATAGCCAAACTACCACTTTTTGGCCCCGTCGCTCAGCCACCTGGGAGGTCAGCCCCACTATTTGTACAATTTGAAATCCCCACCACCTAGGGATGCTTCCGGTCAAATATGGTTGATATCCATCACTTAGTTCCAGAGAAGAAGTCGCTTAAAGCAATATAGCCAAATAACCCTTTTTGGCCCCGCCCCTCAGCCCCCTGGGGAGTCAACCCCACCATTTGTACAATTTTGAATCCTTGCATCCCATCAACATCGTCAGTGTGTAAATAAAATTTGTTTGATTATTTGCAATACTAGCATAAACAAACTTTTCAGTTGATCAAATGGGATTCTTTATATCGTAGCGACGATAGCTGTATTGTTTGTTACCTTTGTCAACGGACTTTGATAGTAAATCTAATTCCGTCCTTTGTCCGAGTGCAATTGTACAATCCTCATTGATTATCCAGCCCGTAGCCAGCTCCAGTGCAGGTGTTTCGCGTAACCACTAGTTATAGAAGCATCCATATATCAGTCATTTTCAAATCATCTCATGTCTCACAAAGATCAGATACAGGTCAGAAGATGAGCATCTTTGTCTTTTGCGAAAACAGCAAAATACCTGCATTTGACGGATTCAAAATAATATCTTAAAATCAATCAAATAATAGTCTTTCAGTTATTTTGGTTATTGTGTTGAAAAAGTCTCTCCGAATCTGTTATATAGTAAGATTGATAAAGTGCACTTATTGCTTCATGGTAACCTGTCTTAATAAACAGATTTTCAATATTTGTCGGATATATATTTTGCCACATTCAAACTTATGTGCTTGGTGACCGGTCACGCGATTAATTCAAATCTTTTTGGTTGAATTCAACGTGTTAAACATTGATGATTCAAAACCATATGTGCTGAAGAACCCAAGCATGTGTCCATGCAATTATGTTCCAATTACATTTTGGCAACGAAACGGCCCGTTAATCACGGAGCAAAATTGATTAATACCAATATAGGACATGCATTTTGCAAAACTGTGCCTATTTTGGAACAAAATAATCCCTTTGTTACTATATTATTTCTATTTCCGTATATTCCCACTACACAGCTCCGGCGAAAAACGCAACTTGAATTTTGTGAGATTTAATCAATAATTAATCAATAATGTAAGCCCAATCTTTTTTTTATACACATGACCCATATTCCAACCTCGTCATACTTTCGTGTCGTCATTATTTGATTGCGTAACAGGCATTTCAATGCCATAGTGTAAACTGTAGTAACATCGGGTAACAATTTATCTCGTGCATAACGATGATATGTCACCACCCGATATTAATACGTACTGTAGAAATAAAGTTTCCGATACATGACATAAATTGACTTACGGAATGACACTGACATGAAACCAGACGACTTCAAGAAATCCATATATGAAGTGCATGGAATGCGGGCTGATGTGTTTTGTGTATCTTATACAAGTTCACAAGATCCTTGTCGTTATGAATTTTGCTGTCGAATAATGCTGTGCACTGAAGCGAAGTTTTCAAATCGTCAGCTCCATGTGATTATGAATAAATCCGTTTGGTTTGAATAATGAGATGAAATGTAAAATAAGATTTTGCTCTAAAATTCCGTTTGAAATACCTTCTTGACCACGATGGTGAGATGATGATGATGTTGATGATGAGGATGATAATGATGACGATGATGATGATGATGATGATGATGATTACTACGGCCGCTGACACGACTGCTGCAGCTGCTCATGATGCTGTGATGTTGATTGATGATATGATCGACGACGACGATGATGATGGTGATGGTGATGCTGCTGCTGCTGCTGCTGCTGCTGCTGCTGCTGATGATGATTATGATGTCTTGTCATCAACATGTTATCGTTGCTATCTTTTTTTTTCAAAAATAAATCCCTCTATTAATTTGTACAACACACATTACATGTAATTGAAACGAAAGTTGTATCTAATCTGATACACCAAAGCCTGGGGTAACGACCAACCTGTGTGAAAATTACGTCTGCAAATGTTGGTGGTAGTAGTGAACTTTCTGTTTTTCAGTCTACGCTACATGTTCGCATAATGTAATGTACATCCCGGTACTATTTCTGGACCATAATTATATCAAACAACAGATAGCTTCATTGATGTGTAAACTAAAGCGACTTCTATACTGGTTTATACATATTCTCTTTACCCGAAAATAATTTATTTTTGTCTGAATGTTACTATCAATAAAGAGAACGTTTATTTTTGATTTTATTTTGAAGTAAATGCCAGATAATTCATGTCCTGTTTGACCGAAATATTACTCGTGAACAGCAGAGATAATTATCTGACGGCTAAGCATTGATTCAAACGTCAGATATTATTTGAAAAAAACAGTGACGTAAATTAAAAACGCAAGAATTCTAATTACTGTTCTACAGAACTGTACTTGCACTACCTGTAACGAGCGATATATCGGTCAAATAAAAAATACCCTTTCATCCTCGTTGATGCTTTCTAAAACCTAATTAGTCAACCAATCAATCTCCTTAAATACAAGAAATATGCACGACGTAGATATAGTTTACTAATTTCTCTTAAAATGTTAGCTAATATAAGGGTGACCTATTCTCGTGTAAATTAATCGTATTAAGCTATATCGTTATTTGCACGCATAATTATACTTGTTCGGTTCTATACGGATTCACGTCCTATTAACAGCTAGGGTCATTGAAGTACTTACCTCAATGTGTGCAGGAGACAGAGCGTGTTGCTGTATATGCCTCATTGTTATGGCATGGACCTGATGACTTGTCAACAGATCTGAATAATGTTCAATTTTATCCCAAAACTAATAAATCTATTTCTACAACAACGACAAAAATGACTCCATAATGTTCGATATATCTATGATCCTTCTAACTCTTAATGCCTCACTTAGACTACTTTAAATTGATATTGATTTCACACGGTGTTGGAAATTACGTGATTAGAAATGTTCCTTTCCCGATATAATCGTAGGCTTTACAATATCCATTCGCCTGATACATTACGGAAATAACACCGTCTGACAAAAAAAATACATCAATAACGTCATAATGTTGTGCTGATTACTCCTATCATTGAACTTAATGGCTCAGCAGGATACAGGATCATGCTAAATATGTTCGATGTTTCTGTTAAGTCTCAAGGTGCATCGACACATTGAGATCGCTCAGTAGAAATAGGTACTGTTACTACACGACAATTGTACATGTGTAAATAACAATTTGGAGGTAACTTCTTATAAGATAAGGAAAAATGTAACATTGTATATATAAATAAGGCGATGGTTCGCCATTGACGTCTTTACCAACAGAGCGAAAACAAAAGGTAAGAAAACCCCGTATATGCAGGGGGTCTCACATTCATCTCGTATCATACAGTTGAGTTCATTACCCAACCCCTCCCGGAACCTGTATGAACAAGATCTTATTATCATATCTGTTATCTTTTCGTACCTGATAAATGACGCCGATGTATCTGAAAAAATCAATATCCATCTCTTGCTGGTATTACCTCTATAAATATCAACCATGACTTTTGGAAATTACTGTGTGCCTAGACTACAGCTTTATGATGTCAAAGGAGCAAGACGTTTAAAAACGGATTTGCATGAAAGTTCAAAGGACTTTCGTGGAACTTAGATTGCGGTCACCTGAAGGTATTGTATTTACAAGTAAGACAATCACATTTTAATTATTTTTCAGCCCAATATGGCTTGTGATAACCTCTCGCCTGGTATCATGAAATAAATATGTATAGTATTCCCATTCCTTCAATGATATACGTTTACATTTTAGAGAGTTAAGTGTACTATGTTGCAATTTCTGTGGCGCTAAGATTATTTATTTACATGCAATTGATATTTACTATTAAACAGTGAATTCGTTTGCTTTTAATGTTTATTCTTTTAACTAAGATTAGGTTTGATGTAATTGGTTCTGTGAACGTATTTTTCTAAAGTGTTAAATGACCTTATTAGACTTAAATGTGCCAAGGTTAATTACTCCGCTAATGATTTACTTAACAAATCAGCAATCGTTCTGTCGTATCGATCCATACAACAGTACTAAGAGACATTTACCCAACACCATACACCAAACAGTAACGGCACAGAGTTAAGTCTGCATACAAAAGTACACGGCGAAATACTCAAGACACTATTTATTACAAATGTAAAAAAAAAATGATTTGGCATAGACCAGTTTCACAAAGTTATTCAAACTTCCTGTACAAATTTATTGTAAAGAACAATGATTTTATATCAGTAACATCATTCAATTTATCTTGAATCTGACAAATCGGCACATTGAATGGGCGGATTGGTCGAGTGGTTAACACTCCGGCCTTCCACGCAGGCGGTCACGCAGTCATACACACATGGGAAGGTATTAACCAGGTGACATAGGACTAGTAATTAGCGCCTGATAAGACAGCTCCTGGGAAATCCTCAAAATTTGCATTGATTCATGTACATGATAATTGTATTGTTTTGTAATATAAATTGTATATCTTTGTACTGTAAAGCACTTTAGAGTGGCTTATTATAGCTAGAATGGGCGCTATATCAATTGTTGTATATTATTATTATTGTTGTTATCAATCATTATCTGAGGCAATATCATATGTTCGTTACAGGGTTGCCGGAGTATATAACCTTGATTATTACATCTTTGACCTTTGCGATGACGAGATAGGATGACCTCCTTTCTACGGTTTCCCCTTATCGATCTTTGAACTCACGGTAAGTTGAATAGCGAAGATTTTATTATTAATAGCATCTAACCATTTTCGTTGCAAGTTACATTTGATGAAACTGGCAACATCTGCTTTAAAATCAGAGCATGGCACCGTTAGGCTATTTTGTTTTCCGCTAAGATCTGTGTTGTCGAGCAATCGTTTCCACGAACATGACATGACTGGCGACGTTTATAAATAAGTTATCACCGTATTCCGCAATGGCGTTTGTTTGCAGAAAAGGCCTCTGTATTGTGTGATAAGGGTGAAAATGTAGACACTAGCTCACATGTAAGGTAGAAGGGCGTTACCAAAATGTATTAGATTGTCTGAAATTAAGCAATTGTTTCCTTCATATACATCCTAATAGAGGTCTAATAGATTGAACAAAGATATCTTTTCGGAATAGTAAAAAGGTATAGGTAGTAGTGTACAGTAGCGTTCGGTGGCCATGGGTGATATTTGTGTTTAATGAATAACCATTGTAAGTTTACCTGTATCAAAATAAAAAAATCAGCACTAAAATTGGTATATACATGATGAGGTGGACTAAGTGGTCTTCATAATTAAAAACATGAATTTGGTTTGCGACTACAGTTTTGGCCATTTACAGTTCAAAGCTGTGTCTACACAACAAAAACTGGCTTTTCATGCAGTCTATTATTGTGTACTCGTGTGTAAATATTGTGAAAATATCCACCAGCGTGACCTATACTAAAACGTGAGTATTTTTGTTACCAAGTAAGTGATATTTAATTTAAAACAGCTTTACAGAAAGAAATAACTACTTGCGGGGTCACATTTTGGATTAAAACTCATGTTTATTTTTGTATTTTTGGTGTTTTTTGATGTGGCAACCATGGTTTTCGCAAGTCCCAAATCTGGGGAAAACACTTCTTGAAAAAAAATCATTCTTCTAAAATAATGGTTTCAAAATCTATATAGGTATGTTGTGCAGGATGAATCCACTATTCATGTTTATCTGAGACATGTCCTTTATATTTAGGATAAGGCCATTTCTACTGTACTCCGCTACCATAGGGCTTGTTGTATTTCTAAGTAATCAATATTATATTACTAGTCTTCCTGACATTGGAGAATAATAGTATAAGCCTTTTTTTGTTTTCCGATAGCTACCAATTATATTAATGATATACAGGGGTACTGACCAACGTCAACGACACACGTTATGGCCGCCTTATGGCCACTTCAGGAGTACGATTTCCGTAAAAATTACATTTAAAGTACTTACCTGGGCCTCACACTAAGTGCACGGAAGATGAATAAACATTTTAGATGCGATATATAACAATTATATTTTACCGAACTTCACAGTTAGTGTATGGTAGGCATATATAAAATTATAGATGCAATATAAATATATATATATATCAATTTTATTGACCGAATACTTCTAGTTTTGTTAAAACGTCAGTTTTATGTTTTATGGTTCCACACTNAACCGAACTTCACAGTTAGTGTATGGTAGGCATATATAAAATTATAGATGCAATATCAATATATATATATCAATTTTATTGACCGAATACTTCTAGTTCTGTTAAAACGTCAGTTTTATGTTTTATGGTTCCACACTTTTCGACTTACATTTTGCCATATGTACACGTTATCACTGGTGTATAGAATACATTAACATATTA
>NW_018407883.1:348963-349378 GCF_002113885.1 Mizuhopecten yessoensis | reverse complement strand
AAAATCCTTGTTCGACCATCAGGATTAAGAGATTTTATCCTTATTATGTCTGGAACATCCTTGGGTCAAAGGGACTCAGTTTTGTATAATTGGTGAGTATGACCCCGCTAGTAGCATAGGGGTGGGACTCTGTTTGAAGTTTGTTCTCGCACGGTAGTCCAGTGGTAGGACGCCGGGCTCGTGACTGAAGGGTTGCAGGTTCGCGCCACGGCACGGCAATGTGTTGTATCTTTGAGCAAGATACTTTACTTCGCTTGTTCTAGTCTACTCAGCTGTAAATGAGTATGTGGTTAAGCATCGCTAGAATTGTTGAATGCTAGCTGTTAGCGTCAAAATGGCAGCTCCGGCNACTCATGCTGTATGCTCCCCAGGGAGTTGAGAAATGTATTGGCTAGTTGCAAAGGCCCTAAACCAT
>NW_018407883.1:346149-346979 GCF_002113885.1 Mizuhopecten yessoensis | reverse complement strand
GATTCATACTCGGAACATCTTTAGGTTAGATGTAATTCCCGTGGGAAATTTGGAACGCCTTTAGGTTTTATGCTTTTCCTGTTTAAAAAGGAAATCGATATCTCAGTTATCCAAGAGCTTGTAATTAGCGCCTGGTATATTCCGACAAAAGCAAGATACACAACAGCCCTCCTCACATAGGTCAAAATCTGGGACTGAAACCAAAATTAATAGTCACCACTGGGGTTCCCCCAGGGGCGACTAAAAATAAAATACAGAAAATTGTGTCGGTCACTCTTTCATACTAATAAGGTATTGGTCACACAACTATTAGGCTGGCGATTTTGTTAGTTATACTTTTGAAAATTTAAAACGGTTACCGTCACTGTACCTAAATCGGGACACTACCCAAAACGAAACACTTGTGGCAGAAAGGTCCAAGAAACTGTCATTAAATGCAAAGAGATACTTTTATGGATACTGTTTTCATTTGATAATACTTTTCATGACAATTAAACTGTATTAAGCTTTATTGGCTGCTGATTACAGTTACATGGACGATTTAAAGGTAAGAATGATTACCAAAACAAGACTTTCCTGAAGTATGTGCCGTGCGACGCTATTTATTTAGATGTAATTTTCAAAAGTCTATTTTATCAAAACTAATGCTAGTTTGGAGAAGAAATTTAATCAGAACCCTCGTTGACTCCCAAATATATTTTAACTATGCATCGACATTGATAGCTTATCCACAAATATTCGCCGAAATACCGCAAGTGTCTCTTTCATGGTACAGTAACGCCGGTTCAAGGGCCTACGTAGCTCTGATCGTAATTCGTGTTCTTTTTATG
>NW_018407883.1:343843-344276 GCF_002113885.1 Mizuhopecten yessoensis | reverse complement strand
GCATCAGTCAATGTTAATCTTCCTTGGTATAAAAAAACACGTATTGTAAAATTTGGATTCACGCAACCATTCTTACCTGAAACGGAATATCTACAATGTACCTTATTTCATATTGTGCCACTTGTTGTACGAAGTAGTACATTTATGCAGATTTTAGCCCGTAATAGAGCTAACGATTGTTAAACCGCCCTGTTGTGAGGACTATTAACGCGCACCAGGACAAACATATAAGCATATAATACACGCCAGGATGCACGACCTTCAATTTGTTAACGCGCTAAGACCAACTTCATTGCATAGCATGTCAGGAACATTTTACATGAATGCACTTGTTATAAGATTACATAGACATCCAGCACACATGCAGCACTTTTATAACAATATTACAAGCCTCAAATATCCTCTATACTACAGTATTTGCAACTGTTATCCA
>NW_018407883.1:342407-343178 GCF_002113885.1 Mizuhopecten yessoensis | reverse complement strand
AAATCAGAAAAAGGGATAGGTTACACAAACAAGCACGCAGATTTAATCGTCCATGCGACATTCTGAAATTCAAGCAACAGAGAAACAAAGTAAACAATATGAAGAAGTATGCTAAAACATCGTTTTTTGAAAATATTAACGGAATTATTGATAACTTTGCCTTGAATGATTCTAAACAATATCGGAAACTTATGTATCGACTTATTGGTAAAACAGCCAAATCAGAATCAATTCCCTCATTATATGAGTGTTTTTTTGTTCCGTTGCTAATAATATTGATGAACACATTATCATCCCAGAATTTCCTTCAAGATGCCCTAATTGAATTGAAAATATTGTCTTCTCTGTAACTGAAATAAAGGATATTCTTTTAACTTTGAAGCTGAACAAAGCTACCGGAAAAGATCAAATTAGTCATGCAATGTTAAAAAATACTGCAGAAAGTGTTTGTATACCTCTTCAATTGCTTTTTAATTTATCTCTAAGTCAATGTAAGTTCCCAAGTCAGTGGAAAACAGCTATAGTAATACCTTTATTTAAAAAGGGTGAGCGTTTTCTTTCTTCTAATTACAGACCTATTTCTCTTCTTAGTACTGTCAGTAAAGTGCTTGAACGAGTAATATACTTAGGCATAGCGCGCATTATTTTGTTTGCTTGCAAAGCTGTGTCATTCAAATAGATCATAAATACCATACAAAAACAGTTCAAAACTTATATTTACATTTTCTCAGTTTGTTATACTTTTTTTAACTTGCAGGTTATATTTAAAAT
>NW_018407883.1:341263-341717 GCF_002113885.1 Mizuhopecten yessoensis | reverse complement strand
TGCAACGAAACCTGGCTATAGTTGGGAGATGATACAGCATT
The DNA here is from genome assembly GCF_002113885.1 of Mizuhopecten yessoensis. NCBI lineage: Eukaryota > Metazoa > Mollusca > Bivalvia > Pectinida > Pectinidae > Mizuhopecten > Mizuhopecten yessoensis. The sequence continues at coordinate 341,676 of NW_018407883.1, read as the reverse complement.
CTCTCCCTTTGATGTGTCGTCAGAAATTCTGGAAACTGTGGCTGATGGATGTTGGATAGCGTTTGAACTTGAAGTGTGTGACCGTGGGACAACGGCTACGTGCAACTCGGGATGGGTTAAACAGGAGAGAGCGCCACTCAGTGCTTTTTTTTGGGATGTTGACACGGTCCTGTTGTATGACCGAAGCGAGGATTCATTTTTGTGATTAGACATAAATATTATATGCCTTGTCTCAAAATTTTGATCGTTCAAAAATTGTGTTGATGTTGCACGTAAACAATGAGGAGTATAATGCGTCTCGACTCGGGCAGACTTGCAGATGTCCGGCAGAAAACGTGCTAATGTGCGTTTTGACAGAGATTTAGCCGTGAACCAAATTTGAGAAACGAGAGGAGTGCAGAGTGCATCTTTGA
>NW_018407883.1:333427-340393 GCF_002113885.1 Mizuhopecten yessoensis | reverse complement strand
AAAGACAATATTAAGGGATATTAAGTTGAAAACTTTTTCGTGACTGGGAGTCTGCAAACATAGGGGCCTGGAATACAGGCGGTACAGGCAACTAGGCCTAATTAGAAACCGATTATAAATACCTTGAAATATTTTCAGTCCCCATTGAGTATTTTTTTTTTTTTTGTTGCAGGGGCTTCTCTTGCCTCAAAAAGCTTGTCGATATCTTCTTTTGTCATCGTTTTAAATCTTTTCGGATTTTTCTCTGAGCATGGTGTTTCCGGAGGGGGTAGACTTAGGTCGTCTGGCTGGGCAGTGAGAAGTTGATGTAGTTCTTCGTCGTCAATTTTGGACGAGCTTGCATTAATGTCAATTGGTCCAAACTTAAAGTCTGACATGTCCATCGTGGTTAATATTTCATCCCCACTTGATGAAAATTCATCACCCAAAAAATCCAGCAAATCCATTGAGAAATTGGGAAGCTCTTAATATTCTGTCATGCTTTAGCTTAGAGCAGTGCAGTAGCAGACGATAATTCTTGATAAATTGTACGAGTGTTACACTTTTTTTCATTGGTTATTTCAACCGATGTGTATTTTGAACGATTTTGCAGATATTTTTCTTTTTTATTGCATTAAAAGTAGTTTTACATATTTTCTCGGTGATTTTTTTTTTACATTTTTGCAATAGGCCTACTACTTTGTAAGGTCTCGCAATGCCCTGCGATATTTCATCATGCTAAACAGCAGCCATGTTTGTTTACATTGGATATTGTAGTTCCGGTCAGTGTTGTATTAATACACTAAGAATTTTGTCTCGTGCGGCATGGTAATTATGCCTCGTGCGGCATGGTAATTAACGTCCCATCAACGACACAGCTCTCAAAGAGGCTATATAGTGACAATGCCATGCAAATGTAAATATAAGCATTTATTTAATTTTGTCATCGATAACAACCTCCTGTATAAACACGAGTCAGGCTTTGTTCCAGGTCATTCTACTGTTACACAATTACTAGAAATTTATCATAATATTTGTTTATCATTAGAAAATAAGCGCCAAACAGTATGGTATTTTTTGACATTTCAAAAGCTTTCGATAGAGTTTGGCATGATGGCTTAATGAAAACAATAAAGCATATGGTCTTGGAGGCAATATTTATAATTGGTTGAGAGATTATTTAAGTGGTAGAAATCAAATGGTATGTTTACGTGAAGCTTTTTCTTACACAGGATATGTAAATGCTGGTGCAAGGTTCTGTTTTAGGACCATTTCAATTTTTGTTATATATTAATGCTATTTGTGAAAAATTATTTTCATTGTCAAGAATGTTTGCTGACGACACTTCACTCGCATATTCTTCAAATAATAGTGCAGAAATTGAATATTACATGAACCATGATTTAGCAGTTATTGATCACTGGTCGAAGAAATGGAATGTAAATTTTAATCCTAATAAAACAGATGTAGTTGTTTTTACTGGTTCTCTAGAAAGACTTGATGTTCAGTTGACTTTTAATAACACAACATTGACAAAAGGTGTTACACACAAACACTTACAGACCCTAGACCGTTTTTCTTTACCAAAAGTGCGCTGCGTTTCCGTTCCGTTTGCGTTGCGTTTGCGTTGCGTTTCCGTTCCGTTTGCGTTTAGTTTCCGTTGCGTTTGCGTTGCGTTTGCGTTGACCGTTTGATGTGCGTTTTAAATTTAGCGTTGAATGTGCGTTGAATATGCGTTTTTCTGGTTATTTAAGAAAACGATCGATGGCTATATACAGGTAAACGATCCACTATACGTCCCTGGTACAGGTAATTTTAAGAATATGTGAGTGCTGGAATGTTTTAATATGAAAAAAAATAGTTTTATGTATAATAAAGTTTGCAAATTAAAAAGAAAATAAATATACAAATAAAATAGATAAATACATGAAATAATCGGTTGGAGGTTTAGCAATGACATATCTATATTCGAATATTTGGGCTGCGTCGTGTGCTGATTGATAGATGCATGTCTATACACGTACCTTAACTCGCCAGAAAAATTATAAGTAGAAAATAATTGAGTAATTAGTTATTGGTATATTCTAGATATTTAATTCTCATACTTATATCATTTTGTTCATATGAATATATGAATCGAATTCAACTAAATCTACAAATACTTCCATCACTGCACGCATGGGCTGATGGTTTCGTAACGACACCAGGGTAGTCTTGATTGAAGAGAGGCTTATAATTAGTGCGTCTAAACGGCGAGTTTCATTTTATAAAATATTTCTAGCTTTATTTCTATGTGTGTATGCTTTTTCGTTGATTCTATTATCAATATTAATTGTGGGTTTTGTTTACGTCCAGGTCGAAGTATGTAAGTCCTGCGCTCGACTCGCAATAGTTATCGGGGGTGCTTCCTGGGAGGTTCGAGAGGTACAAGGCCCCTGCCAACATTGACAATATATAGATTTTGATTACATCATTGAAAATCATTGAGACCTAGCAATTTTACTACAGTAGTTGTGTATTCGGTGTTTCTTTAAGCCTTTAAGCTGAATTAAGAGGACACATTATTATTAATTTTATAATAAAATAGTTATGAGTATTCAACTAAGTATTTCAAGTATTGAAAAGATTAATAAAGAACTTGATTATGGTTTAACCACGAATGGAAAAAACTGCCACAAATGGAGAAAAAAAATCAATTGATAATTAAATTCAATAAATAAAACAAATTATTTAACAAATCAATAAACTGAAATAAAAATAAATGAATTGAATAAAGAAAACAAATTAATTAATTAATCAATAAAATGAAATAAATAAATGAACAAAATTACTTAAATAAAATAACTAAATAAATGCAGGCGGGTATAAATGGTAAAGACAGTTGACAGTTGTAGGTAATGTAGAAGGTTATGGTGGTATAGGAAGTTAAGGTGACGTATAAGGTATAGAAAGTAAAGGTGACGTAGGATGGCATAGGTGGTGTAAGAGGGTATAAATGATGTAGTAGGGTATAGGTGGTATATGAAGTAAAGCCGATATAGGAAGTATAGTTGATGTAGGAGGGTATAGGGGGTATAGTAAGTAAATGTGATGTAGGATGGTATAGATTGTATAAAAAGTAAATGTGATGTGATAGGCGTAGGTGGTATATGAAGTAAAGCCGATATAGGAAGGATAGTTGACGTAGGAGGGTCTAGATGGTTTAGGAAGTATAGATGATATAGGATGGTATAGGTGGTGTAAGAGGGTATAGATGTTGTAGTAGGGTATAGGTGGTATAGGTCGTATAGTTACTGTAAGAGGGTATAGGTGATATAGGAAGTATAGTTGATGTAGGAGGGTGTAGATAGTTTAGGAGGGTATAGATTATTTAGGAGGAATAGGTGATGTAGAAGAGAATAGGTGGTAAAGGACGTATAGGTGGTGTAGGAGGGTATAAATGGAATAGGAAGTAAATATGATGCAGGATGGTAAAGGTGATATATGAAGTTAAGGTGAGGTATGAAGGTATAGAAAGTAAAGGTGACGTAGGATGGCATAGGTGGTGTAAGAGGGTATAGATGATGTAGGAGGGTATAGATGGTTTAGGAGGGGATAGATTATTTAGGAGGAATAGGTGATGTAGAAGAGAATAGGTGGTAAAGGACGTATAGGTGATGCATGAGGGGATATGTGGTATAGGAAGCAAAGGTGATGTAGGAGGGGATAGATGGAATAGGAAGTAACTATGATGTAGGAGGGCAAAGGGGTATATGAAGTAAAGGTGAAGTTGGAGGGAAAATGGGATATAGGACGTATAGGTGATGTATGAGGGTATAGGTGGTATAAGAAGTAAAGGTGATGTAGGAGAGTATAGGTGGTATATGACATATAGGTGATGAAGGGCATAGGTGGTGTAAGAGCGTATAAATGATGTAGTAGGGTTTAGGTGGTATATGAAGTAAAGTCGATATAGGAAGTATAGTTGATGTAGGAGGGTATAGGAGGTATATGACATATAGGTGATGAAGGAAGGTATAGGTGATTTAGGAAGTATAGGTGATGAAAGAGGGTATAGGTGGTATAGGAAGTATAGATGACATAAGAAGGTATAGGTGGGTTAGGAAGTATAGGTGATGTAGGAGGGGATAGATGGAATAGGAAGTAAATATGATGTAGGAACGCAAAGGGGTATATGAAGTAAATCCGATATAGGAAGGATAGTTGACGTAGGAGGGTATAGATGGAATAGGAAGTAAATGAATTGAATAAAGAAAACAAATTAATTAATTAATCAATAAAATGAAATAAATAAATGAACAAAATTACTTAAATAAAATAACTGAATAAATGCAGGCGGGTATAAATGGGAAAGACAGTTGACAGTTGTAGGGAATGTAGAAGGTTATGGTGGTATAGGAAGATAAGGTGACGTATAAGGTATAGAAAGTAAAGGTGACGTAGGATGGTATAGGTGGTAAAGGACGTATAGGTGGTGTAGGAGGGTATAAATGGAATAGGAAGTAAATATGATGCAGGATGGTAAAGGTGATATATGAAGTTAAGGTGAGGTATGAAGGTATAGAAAGTAAAGGTGACGTAGGATGGCATTGGTGGTGTAAGAGGGTATAGATGTTGGAGTAGGGTATAGGTGGTATAAGAAGTAAAGGTGATGTAGGAGGGTATAGGTGGTATATGACATATAGGTGATGAAGAAAGGTATAGGTGGTTTAGGAAGTATAGATGATGAAGGAGGGTATAGGTGGTATAGGACGTATAGTTACTGTAAGAGGGTATAGGTGATATAGGAAGTATAGATGATATAGAATGGTATAGGTGGTAAAGGAAGTAATGGTACATTAATACAGCACTTGAGCTTTCTTTATGAATTGATATACTACAGCTTATACATTTCCAGAAGTATTATATATAATTACAATGTTTCAATCCGCTGAGGTATAGAAAAGAGATAGAGAGTATTGAAGTATAATTCGAATTCGACATCGATAACTAGAGAAAAATATGAACCTGAGGAATATTAGCAGAGACTTTTTTGGTTGTTTAACTTGACGTAACTTGACGTGATTCAGTCCAAATGTATCCACAAAATTGGAAATCTGGAATGGGGATCCCGTCCCTGATGAGCAGTTATGTGGTAAGTCCCGGAAAGGCTTATAAACAAGTCATTGCATGTAATTTTCCTATATAGCTTGTTCTTGTTTTGAAATAGTTTATATCTGCTATATTGTATTCCATAAAGGGTACATACTGGTTTCTATCGGTATTAATCGCCGTGTCCAGTACACCAACCAACAGCTACGACGTTGGCACGTGCCTCAGGTATGGAGGTGCTATTTTTTATAGTTTTCAAGCGGTTCCTGATTAGTTTGCACAATTACTAGTTAACCAAATAATACACAATAAAATACGTATTATTGTATCTCACAAGAAAATTACATAATGGGGACTATTGTCTGCGAATAGAAATCGAAATATAAAAGTTTATTTGTATCAAAACTGCAAATGTCTCATGATTTAGCCGTTGCTGTTTTACGTAAAGCGACACAGATGTAGTTACAAACATAGAGATGATTTGATTGTATTTTTTCAAACGCCTTTTATAAACTGTATTCGGGTTGACCCGACCCAGCAGTGTTTCATCACGGAATTAGATTATCTAAGTCCGTGGTTTCATTCCTCCAACACTTTTTCACACACGTGCATAGTACTCTCGTGTACATCGGGGATCTTAAACAATCGCTACAACTAACGGAGCGGTCCGTCCGGCTTTTTATCTAACATGGAGGACAAGGTAAACAAAGTTTTAATTGAATCTTGAAAAAATCGGAATGTAGGTCCCGTTTGTTAGACTTTGTCCATTCAAATTGACTTGGATGACGAGTTTCATTTTGGATTAAAATGCCCCCATCAACGAATCTAGAGGAAGAGGCGGAAACAACGGTGGGGTTCAAAAGTTTCGGGTTGTCTATATTTCCTCACTAATATTGCAGACAACATGAAATGCCAACTAGACTTAAGGTAATAGGATTGTGTCACCATTTCTCAGTAGAATTTCTTCCAATTTTGTAGTTATATTGCGTTGAAGTAAAGAACATTTTCTGCCACAAAAAAATATAGGTGTCAGAATTTAAAGGATTTGAAATGAAAATTTATGTAAAAAGGAGTGAGTTTTAAAAAAATAATGAAAGACACAATTTTAGGCAAATTAATGTCAATAAAAATGATACTGACATAGATTAGTATTGCATTAATGTATATCAATTTAATAAATGCTGAAATTGTGTAAAAATAATTATCTATAAACGGTTTAAAAATTGACATTTTATAATAAAATCATGTACATATAGTAATTGCATGCAAAGAGTTATCTTTCTTGAAAAACTTCACAGTAGTGAAATAGGTAGCCGGGTTCCTGAAGTAAAGAAAAATAGACTCATGTGACTCATTGATAAAAAAAAATGAATTAATGCCTGGATTGCTTTGAAATACTTTAATATTGAGAGAACACACTGTTCTGTCAATAATAAACATGCAATATTTATCAGTTCAATATTAAACATCAGAATATGCGGAAATTGTGATACTGTCTCTCTACATTGGATTTTCAACTAGGGATGCACTTCCTATTTCCGTTTATCAATACACTCCTATGACCTTAATGTCCGCAGTGAGGTTTTACTGTATTGTTAATCATAGTGAAATTAGTATAAGCATCACTATGTTTCCATTGTACAAGTTATGCTTCATATATTAAAAAACGATTAACATTGAAGAAACCTAAAAAATAAATTGTGCTCAAAATCTGTCCCGGGTGATACCGACGAAATTCTTCAATTTACATCTAGAGTCACATAAAAAAAGTTCGTACCTTTGGCGTAAGACACAACACAGAAGAGATCAGTTCCAAAAATACCCCGGCCATCCCCTTTTAAAATCCTTTAACCAGAGACATATACTATACTATAATTGATTGATTGATTGATTGAT
>NW_018407883.1:299381-333399 GCF_002113885.1 Mizuhopecten yessoensis | reverse complement strand
CCAAGCAGTACGTATATGCGTGGGTGTGCTCTGGCTTTACTGAAATTGGGATGTCCAGGGGGCTAAACGTGAGGTACCGGTGAGAGGTAGTGCACCCCCGCTGAGCTAAGGCCACCCGTGATAGCGATCATGGTCATCGTAACTAACACACCGGTCTGTTCTGGTTTACATATCCAGGTAAATTAGCAAAAAGGATTTGATATAAGATGACTTCACATGTTAGGATTTACATTGTGATTTTGCTGAAATTATCATTAAATAGTTACAAATAGAAACATAAATTTATGATTTTTAAGTAGAATAAAATGTGCTTAGAGATATAAAAGAAGTTGAAAAATATGGTGTTTTTTTTAGATAGATACAGTGTAAAGTTTGATTTGTTCTTTTGAAATTCGGAATGAATACTAAACTCATTCAACCTCTTGACACACGAATCAGTTACTTATCTTATATCTGAAAGAAGTTACATAAGTATTATAGTCACCATACAAAAGGACGGTTTTATATACTGGACATGTCTGTGCCAATTAAAAGATATAAATGATATATTATATTTCCTATCAAAATACCTCTTTGTTACAATAAAACTATTATGTATGTTTGAAAATTATTTTAAAAGAAATGATGCCGTCATTCGTCAGATACTGTTTACGGTAATAGTGATCTAAATCTCATTTGAATGAAATTGATATAAAATACATAAAGCACATTCAGACATAATCATAGTGTTATTTCAAATTATAAACACTAATCCAACCCCCTAATCCATTGAAGTCATTTGTTATCTATGCCTCACAACCATACGTTTCCGACGCATAATGAAAAGGGCATTAAGTGTTACTCATCTTCATTCTTCATTATTATATACACGAAGTTTCACCCCCGTGCACGGTGGTCGTCTTCATACTTTCCCTGTTCAATACTTTAATTGAATTAAAACGATACGTAAAATTCAATCAGAGACGTATAAAAAGTAGTATAAGCTTTTTAATTAGTTACAATAATGTTTGTTTGATAATACTTGTCCTGATATGTTGGAGTAATCATTCTCCACAAGTGTTGGTTGAGATACATCTAATTTATTCTTCCTAAATTCCCAGATTTCGTTGTAGAAATTTAATCTAGATACGTCGACAAAGGATGTATCTGCGTCCACAGGGACCCGAGAGTATTAAAGCTACCCCGAATGAAAATAGAAACTAATATAATATTATTCTAGATTATCCGAAAACCGCATAAAAACCGGTCGTAATCGTAACTCGCGGCGAATGGGACCCTATCGGCTGTGACGACACAAGTTCAACGCCTCTAGCAGTCACCATGGCAGGAATAGGCGAGTTAGAGAACGTTCAGCCATGGCAATACAGCGTCAGATCGCGGATTTGTTTTGTGCAAATACTCTCAATGTTGTCGATCAAAAATGATTCTTTATTTTAGGCTGGAAAGTCAGTTTGCAATTATTTTTTTACTCTATACAGACGTATACACTTGATATTCTCTGCTCTACTCATACTGTGGCACTGCTACGGTAAAAAAAAACGGAAATATATCATTGAAAAATGTTTACAAAATAACTTCAACGTTGGTATATGCTGTTTTCGAATGTCAATAAAATGTATGGCATCTTTTCAATATTACCGTTTAATGACAAATTGATATTATTGTGTCTTCCTTGTGTTAAGTAAGAGACATATAAAGCCAGTAGTTTATACGTCTCTGGTTAGGTAGACACTTCAATTAAAAAGCAAAATACCGACACACATTTGTTTTTATACAATACAGTATCTCTGTATGCGATGCTAAATTATATCACGGACTTAGACAATCTAATTCCGTGATTATATTTATCTCAAAATTATAATTGGATTATAAGATTCAAACTTTTCCTCTTCATATACATGTAATAAACCCAAGTTATAATTTAACATCTTGGTTCAATAATGAAAATCGTCTCGATCCACTCCCTTAGCCTACTTAGGTGTGACATTTGTGTACAGGTAAATAACACTAAACAACACCCGTGTCTACTGCTGACAGCAGGAGGCCCAAGACGCACCAATATACCTATGTCCAGGTATGACAATTTCAGTTTCAATTCAATTTATTACCAAATGCACATTGCATATAAGCGTACAGAAATATACATATAGATCAATACTTTACAAACATCTTGTACAATGGCGGAGAACATATGCAATAGATTTAATTCCATACATAATATTTACAAATTATGAAACTGGCATAAGTTTGGGAAAACCTTAAATAAGGTAACTTAGCGGAGTCTTATGAAGCATAATTTAGTTGCATAATTTAGTCGTTTAGGAAATAATACAAATAAAGCCTTAATCTAACCAAATTTCTAGGAAATAACAAAACTTCAAAGTCAATCATACAACCTCAACATGAAGGTAGAACGAGTACTATATATTATGTAATGAAATGGGATTATTACTTATTGTGAAATAAAAGACATAGATCTCAATCGCATTATACAGTAACAAAACGTTTATAGCAAGAATTTGATACAGCTTATATTTCATAATATACGACTTCTCTTAACAGTTGCCTGAATCAAGTACTTACTTAAATTTCTAATAAGTTTAAAATTTTTGCTAGACAGTAGCTCTATTAATTTAAACACAGAAGGACGAATACGATAATATGGCTTGATATACGATACTCTTAATTCTAAAAACACAGGACACATAAGAATGAAATGAAACTCATCCTCGACATCTCCAAGATCACATAAAGTACACAATCTCTGGTTTCGAGGCACTGCATTATATCTACCTCTCTCTATATTAAGGTTATGTGCTTGCAATCTATATTTCGCAAGAATACATTTATTTTTTCTAAATAGCGGTTTTGTAAAATACCATTGTAGATCAAAACGGTCAACAATGTGTTGATACAACAAACATTTTGAAGATGTCTCGAATATGTTTCTCATTTCCTGAATAAAAGTATCCTTTATGCGTTGTATATATAATAATAAAAAAGATTTCTCATTTGGTACACATTGTGCCAACCACACATCTCCAAAACCCAACGTACACAAATCACGTCTTAGATGATAATCCCAATTTGCTTTGCAATTTGGTTTCCTGTTATAAAGCTCTAAAAGTACATCGTAACAGGCCCTTAAAATACAGTTATTAGTCTTTAATATTTGCAGCCAGTACTTTACAATAGCAATCCTACGCTGTATATGCAAAGGGTAACGACAAAGTTCAAAATACACCATGGCATTATTTACTGTTTTCCTGACACCCAATACGGTTTTCAAAAATATTAAATGTATATTTTCAATCTGCGGTGCAGGACTATAACCCCATACTTCACACCCGTAATTTACAATACATGATATCTAAGTATCAAATGAAGATAACTTGACCTTTTCATTCAACAAAAATCTTTTCGCTTTCCGATTAAGAAGAAAGTAAGCTTTCCTTCCTTGTACAACAACTTTATTCAATGCAATGGTAAATTTACCATTATAATTAAAAACCAAACCTAAATAGCAAAATTGATCTACCACTTCTATAGCTTAACCATCAAAAATCCACTGCTCGTTTGGATACAATCGTTTACTTTTCCTAAAAACAACTATTTTTGTTTTGTCTACATTTACAGATAAATTCCAACGTCGAGAATAGGTGATTAAAAATCCAACATATTTTGTAGGTCAACTACATCCTCAGAAAAAAATACCGTGTCATCGGTATACATAATTAAAAACAAATTAAGTAATTGCAAGTGATAACTTTGGCAATTTGACTTAATCAATTCGGATTCCGTGTCGTTGACAAATAAAGAAAACATTATTGGAGATAAAGGTTCTCCTTGTAATAATCCGACCTGTAAGTCGTACATAGGAGATAATTTACCATGAAGCTTTACACATGACTTAACACTCTCGTATATAGATTTGATAGCATTAAGCAACCGTCCTATTATACCCGATTTCCACAATTTACACCACAATTTATCATGTGATACACTATCAAACGCTTTTCTATAGTCTACGAAAACACAATAAAGCCTTTTATTACTCTGTAAAGTTTTAGTAATCAAGGTATGAAGTACAAAAATTGCATCTCTGGTACCACTCCCGGGCTTAAAACCAAACTGAGCATCTGTTACATTCTCGCTTTCGCTCCACTTTAACATTCGTTTATTCAAGAGTGAGGTAAATAACTTGGCAATATGACTTACTAACGTGATTCCCCTATAGTTATTTACGTCATTTTGATCACCTTTTTATGCAGAGGTATAACAACTGCTTCTGACCAAGCTTTAGGAAAGTATCCTACCTGTAACATAGTATTAAACAATTTCTGGAAAACTGGTGCAAAAACATCGATATACTCAATAAAATATTCATTAATGACATTGTCTAAACCGGCGGATTTACCTTTGGATGACCCTTTCATTGAAACTAATACTTCATCAAGACTGAAATCGTCATCAAGCTCAGGGTAAATACATTCGTTATCAACTTCAACTTGCTCAACATTGTCGGGAGAAAAGTCAACTGAATTGTTGGCAATATCTTTAAAATATTGGTAAAAATCATTTAAAACCAGATTTCCGGAATCACAAGTCTTACGTCTAGAAAAATTACTATAAAAAACTTTTGGATCATTTTTTCACAAAACGTCTAACATATCGCCTTCATTCCGAAGATAATATCTCTTCACCCTCGCCTCGTAGGTCTTGTATTTCTTCTTTTCACGAACTAAGTTTTCTCTATTGCTAACAGTTCTACATATATTAAAAGATCTTATAGCGTTTCTATATATTCTACGTAAACGTTTACATTCGTTATCAAACCATGGTTTGTCAGGTTCCTTGACATTACGTCTAGACTTCTGATGACAAGAACAATTACAAGTACGTATACGTTTCTCGAAACAGCAAGACTTGTCAAAAATAAAGTGAACATTGTTAACCAGTACTTCCAAACATTTGTCAATACTGTCCATAGTATTCTCTAAGGTATTCAACGAATTTGCAATTAATGCCCTATTTGCATTCATAGAATCAGCAGTATTCACTCTTGCTTCTTCTGTCCAGGACACAGACTTAGTAGTACTAAACGTATTACTGAAGTCACAACAATTACAAATATGGGTGTCTGCTTTTAAGGTGAAAAACAATGGCGCGTGGTCAGAATATTCAATACAATCCCCAACATTACAATAATGAACCTGGTCCAAATAATGGCTATGAGCCAGTAAATAATCAATTGTACTTGTACCTTAGGCGTTATAAAACGTAAATTTACCTTCGATATCACCAGTCGTCCGACCATTTAATATTCGAAAACCAGTAGTCTTACATATTTGCAAAAGACGAGGCCCAAATTGGTTAACAAAAACATCTTCAGAATTACGAACACTTTCATCAACTTCATCTTCATAGGGTATCAAATTATCTATAACCTGATGTAAACTATCATGTAGAACATCAAATGGAATAAAGTCAGGCTCTCTTCCAGTTCTACTGTTGAGATCACCCGTGATAAATACATGACCCATACAGCTGAATTTGGCAATTCCAATACATCAAACATATTGACATCATAACTGTCATAGAATGTTGCCCTTTCTTGTGGAAGTTATACATCAAAGGGATGTTAGCAGGTGGACTAGGGGGTACCTAAAGTTAGTATATTTATATTGATTTATTAACATTTATTTACGTCTCAACTAATTGCATATTACATTCATAACTGCCTAAATCAACATTAGAATACACACGTGTTATACATATGTATCAACACTATAAATATTTAATTTACAATAGTAAATTATCACATAATTCAACTAAAATATAAACTTATAAATAAACCATATCTTTGCTAAAATATGCTCATTTTATCATGGAATCATATAAACATATTCCTGCGATAAAGCAGTTAGAAATATAATACTCAGTATGTAGATTGGTGTAGATTATGTGTCTTCCAATTTGCCATTTAACTGCAATGTCCTCAGTCTAGATAACAGGGAAATGTATAAGCAGAGACGTATATATTACGTCTCAGGTATAAGGATCAATTTCAAGAAAAAGATAAATAAAATGTGTAAGTACTGCCAAAGAGTCACATTATATGCAAATCAAAGTCAGTACAACTGCATCACCGGACAGATGAAAGTCAGTAACAAGGCAAATAATGCTGGACCCTGTTATGCACATTATATATTACCACGGACTTATCTAATTCCGTGATATTAATAATCTTTGTGAGACTTGGACGGACCGGTTCTCCCTCAGCAACATTGTTTTAAATTTAAAAAGTTTCAAGATTTTATAACTGGGGGTAAAAATACTCGGATTGCTGCTCAATTTGAACATAAATGATTGTACCGGTGCATTTTTTCGTCTGTTTCAATCGTATATCTACATATTGTAAAGAAAAGGGTGGGTTGCTCCTACGTTAATTTGACTCAATTTTTACTCAATTGCTTTATATTGTATATAGGTGCTCATCAAATTTTCTAGAGATCAATTAAATAATAAAAAGTATAATATTTACATTCACTAGATTAACGAATTATGTAGAAACACGGATTCATTTAGATAGCACCCGCATGTGTGTTCGGACACCCGCATTACAGCACATCATTTGCCTTCTCAGTAGAAACTTATTTCTTCATTAAAATGGGGAAAACAAAATATATGTATGTAGTATTTTAAATATTACCACACAAGCAAGTGACGACGGAATATATCATATAAGTAGCTAAAAAGCTCACATATCGAACGCACGATCAAAGTTTCCCGGTATAGGGCTGTTTTGACAGCGTTGAACTTGTGACGTCAGGTATGTGGGCTACCAATATCGTGGCGATCGCCGCTGAGCCAAAGGTGTGTTTTTCAGATAAATCACAATATCTCGAAAACGAAGTCAACTACGACGTTCGCACTTTCTTAGCATTTGGTTGTATTAAACGAAGTATTTCCATAGCTTGATATAGCAAAACGTTCAGGGTACATTTCTTGGGTGCGGTTAGAAGGAGGGGCGGCAACTATTTCGAGAAATAGTGTTAACCACTAAAACATCTAATTTATACTTCCTAAATTCTCAGATTAAGTTAATCTACATGACGCCTTATCACAAAAGGAAGAAGAAGAAGAAGATCTGATATTACTATACTGCGCGATAGGTCCAAACAAACAAATTCCCGGTTCCCTGTGCCTGAAACCATAGGTAGTAACCTTGTGGTATTTACCTTCGAAATAACAATAGCCGCAGGTAACAGGGGTGACCACACGTTTAAACAATAATAAATGTAAGGCAAGGTAAAAGCAAAGACCAGATGAAAGTTGGGATAAATTCGCTATTGTTTAGGATAGTAAAATCAGTGCTGTTTGTGCAATATACTTTTCAAAATGACTGTCAAGAGAAAGCAATAAAAAAAACTTTGGTTCAAGGCTGTTTTAAGGAGGGAATTACACAAGTAATTCAGATTTCAGATTATGTTTTCATCACTCAGACAAATGAAAATGTGTAACTTGAGGGTACAGCACGGAATTAGATTATTTGAGTCCGTGGGTACAGCAATGAATATGATTAAGCGTAGCAGGGTGCATAGAATGTATACATGTATGTTGTGTTGTAAGATGTATAGATAAGATACATATAACTAACGCTCCGGCTTCAATATCATTCATATAAATACTGATTATAATTATCAAATAATACTACTAAAGAGAATATCATAAGAATTATACCTGTTTGAGATATAAGCAGAGAAGGACGATTTTAAGAGAGAGAAAAAACAATAATTACACGGAATTCGCTTGCCGCATTTCAGTTGGATTTGTAAGATAATACAGGAATAATACTCTATGCAAACACATCACATTCACTTGTTTTATACATATGATGATATTCATATCCAATATTTTCCAAACACAAGTTTAATATTTCATCGCCTTTTGAACATTTGAGATCGCCTGGTTTAAATAAAAACAAACAATTACACGTACGTTATTTAGTTTGGGTTGTTTATTATTTTTCAACAAATTGATTAAATATTTTTTTAGCAACAGATTCAGAGTTTGAGACTAAAAAACTAAACACATTTTTCCCGGAATCGTAATAAGGTATAGGGCTTGTATTTCTATATTAATCAACAATTTATTATTAGTTTACCTGACATTGGAGAATAATTGTATACGCTTTTTTCTGTTTGCCGATACTTATCAACTATATTAATGATATGCAGGGGTACTGAACAATGAAATGACCTTAATTAATCTACAACTCTTGATATCTCTCTCTCTTTTCCCTTTTCCGTCCAACTACACTATCACTACCGATGCTTAGAGATTACGCTTTATTAGAAAACACTTATACTTAACGACATAGTCAATAAAAATCCTTGCTAGCGACAGTGCTTAATGATCAAGAAAACTGTCAGGAACATGCTACAAGAGAAAACACGTTTTATCAAAATTGCGTTAGGTAATTAAAATTGTTCACTTGACAAACTGTAAACGGCTTGTACTGTGAAACAGCTGCTTGTACTGTGGACCAATTTGTCAATCATGTTAATGTTCCAACACAAAAAGTCACGTGACAATGACGTAGTCGTCGCAGCTCTGCTTTTGTATATACATCTCGATGTGGACAGACACACCTTTTCAATGAGATGAGAATCGGGAGAAACTAGAAAGGAGATTCAGTACCGATACTTCTACGTAGATTTTGTTAAGGTGCAACATTCGTTCATAATACATTTCGTAATTTATTTAAGATATTGGCAGTGTTTTGTTAACTGCCAATATTTGTTTCATGATAAACATTCAATGTCAATGAGAAATGTTATTTTAAAAATTATTTAATTCATGTTTTGTTTCTTTTTCACAGAAATGAATTGTTGAACATCTAGGTGCAGCTTGTCCAAAAATTTGTGAGAAACCGGTCCGAGCGAAGTATTATTTCCATGGCACAGTCGTCCGCCAGGACGAACCCAAAAGAGGGGTCAGGGATGTTGTCCCGTTTTTCCGGACTATCTGAAACAGAAAAGGAAAATGAATTTGTTACAGTTTCAACTGGATGTTGCTCCCAGACAGACAATGTCAGTTTTTCGAAGAAAGGTCAGCGCTGTCAAATGATAAAGATTCTTTTCCCGACGCTTATTCCTATTTTTGTTCTGACATGTATCACTTTGGTTGGTGTTATTGAGAGTATTTCCGATTATGCTACACAAAACGCTATTAGACAAGGGGTTTACACAGGATTGGATATCGGAGAAGTTGTCCATCAAACCCAAAGAGAACGCGGGGTTAGTGTAATGTACTTAAGCTCGAACGGAGACCCTTTAGTGCGCGATGTGCTTTTAGAAATACATCAAATAACGGACAATGCAATTGCAGAACTTAAGGCATGGCCAACGAGCACTAACCTTCCCGCATATTTTAAATCTAAACTCACATACCATGAAAGAATACAACAATACCGTGACTTAGTTGTGAATAAGAGCATAACCTCAAACCGGATTATTCAGTTGTATTCTGATCTAAATGCCGTTATCATTGAATGGATCGCGCAAATTGCTAACCTTGCAGTGTCGGGTCAGCTCTGGAAATCAATGGTTTCATATCACCTGCTTCTGCTGGCAAAGGACGAAACAGGATTAGAAAGGGCACTGGGAAGCTCCATTTATGCTATAGGTAGGTACCATATATACTACATTTTGATAAGTTCAAAAATCATCACTTAACTTTTTATTGGATAAGTACTTCAAGTTAACCACACAGTAATAAATTCCACCCACAAGGTTAAAGTTGAGATTTTGTACTGACACGCTATCAGATAGTGCGATAGCGCGGATCTGATGCCAGTTTTATAGTGCTTCTGTACCAAAATTTCATGTCATTGGCAACCAGCACAGCATTCCGCCCGGTCCAATTGTACTGACAACGGGTAAACCATTTAAGAATGTGTGCTAGAGAAGACTGGTTTACCCATCGTAATTATGGAATGATGTGCTGTGTGCTTTTGAAAGGGTATTTTAGTAGTGAGGTAACACTCTGAGGTCGGCATTAGATGCCCGCTTTCGCCAGGAGGTAAATATACAACATATCCTGCCTTCAACATACATACACACGCACGCATACATTACACACATGGAAACACATCCTTAAAATACCTTAGATGTTAACTCCTAAAAAGCAAAAACTAATTATATAAGTATGTACACCAACAGGGCCGATATGATCCATCGAAATTAATCTGAAATAGTGTCTTGCTTATACAGGAACTTATTCAAGCTCTGACCTGGCATCGTACATCGAAAAGAAATCAACTGCCAGTATGTATACAGATCTTTGCATGACATACTCTACAATCGTGTCGTCCATGTTAAATGACAACTATATGTATACTCAGTTACACGTAGATATTACGGAAATGAGACGAGAGATTGTTGAAAATAACATGACAGTGCTGTCTTCTCTGGGATGGTTTGCTAACATGACGTCGTATATCAACATACTGAAGGACATTCAGGACACGCTTGGATCGGTAAGCTTTGAATACTAGGATGTTAATCAAAATAGCTACAACTTTGTTGAAATAAATAACATTGACCACCTTAATTCTTTACAAGAGCCAATTTTTAACAACAAGATCGCTTAAAAACACATGACATCCAAGTAAAAATAGTTTCGCTTGTTGAAATAACACGTCATCAAGTCTGGTAAAAGAAATGTTTCTGACCAAATATGAACGTTACAGTTGTAAAATAAGTCACCAACCTTAACAATTGTCAATTTTCTTCCTCTACTAGAGCATTCTTTCAGCCCTAGAGATGGAACTAAAAGAAAATAACACTGCTTACAACCTAAGCATTGGGCTTATGGTAGGAGCTGTGTTTCTGTATCCTATTATCTTGGCAGTGGTCTTCAAACTCACGTACCAGATCCAGCAAGTGGCTATGTCTCTGAAGGTAAGACACAAAATGATACTTCTTTTCCTTATATTTACCGTGTAGGTTCGGGGAGAGAAACTGCCTGCCGTATCCCGTTGTATGAGGTGACATGGAAGGGACCAATATTGGTCTGCTGCCACTTGTACGTTTCCTTTCTTTGCTGTCTTCTTTCTTTTCGTTCTACAGTTTTTGTCATGTGGTGATTTCATGGGCACTCATCCAAATATGACCCCGGTTGTTGCGGGGACGTCAAACTAATAATTAGATTATGTTGTCAAGTTAAATAGCAATACAGTTCTGATATTCCGTTGTATAGTAAAAGTATTTTTTCAAGACTCCTAAGCGGTTTGTTATATATGAACAAAAGATCCTTAAAGGATCTTGAACACCATAACGTCAATATTTTTTCCAATATAGTCTTGAAACATCTTTCCGAGAGTGGTGTTGCTGAGTGAACACATTGATTTGAACAAGTCAGTCTGGCATTTAGTGTACCACACTGTACTAGTTCGTAAGATTTAATGATGATCCAGTAGTTTGAGGGAAGATTCGAATTCTTTAGGATTGGCTTACGATGACAAGGGGAACCTAAATTTCATAAAATAAGAAATTGGTGCCAGGCGACCATTTTGTCTTTTCTTATCTGCCTCAAAATGTATAACATAAGGCATAAAAAATCAAAATATGAAATTGGAAAAAAATATCCAGTACTTCATAAAAAAATGTGAAAACATAATAGAGCTGTCAAAATTAACGATGGCTGTCTGTTGCTTGTCCATTTTCTAATTAGTCTCAAAATGAAATATTCACAATAACAAACAATTGGAAGCGTACATGTGAAATACGAGATTTCAAGATGGTCACCTGTCGGTTATCCTTGTTTTCCGGTCAGTCACATTATTGAAAATGTATAACAATGCACCACTGAAAACTATCATATCAAATTTGAAAAAGATATTTCCAGTACTTTCTGTGAAATAGCGCAAACACGCTTCAACTCTCAAAAATGTAGTCGGCTGGTTGTCGGCTATCTTTGTTTTCCTATAACTTCTAAAATATCTCTCCCATACTTTCTTAGTTTTGTTTTGTTTTTATGTTTTGTTTAACATCCTATTAACAGCAAAGGTCATTTAAAGAAACCAACAAAATGTTACTCTCCAAATTCAAGATGACCGCCATCTTGGTTTTCTGATTAGTCCAAACATATTTCCTTTTTGTTCGCTGTAATCCAGATATGTTTCGGAACACTTTAGACATTTTACTATCATCGATGAGGTCGAAACACCCATATGGCGCTGTAAAATATTTACTTTGCATTCTGGCAGAGAAAAAATACTTTTCAGCAAGTGCAATTTTGGTGATTGTATTAACCTGTTACACGCCCTTCTGGTTCACTCGTTTTCAGTAAAATGTGACCAGGCGGAATACTCTGCTGGGTGACTTTGGCATAGTATTTCAGTGAGATAGCACTATAAAGTCGGCTTCATATCTGCGCTATCACTAGGATGCAAATACGCTAAAATATATATATCCCGCACACATACACACATGCACGCATACGCAACACGCATGGAGGCACGTCCTTAAATGACCTAAGCTATTGATAAGACGTTAAATCCTTAACAACAAACAAGTCCTATCTTATTTTGTATGAATTAGGTTATATACTACTGCACGTCGGACCTTCAGGTTTTGAGAACAAGATGTGTTGTTTCCCTCTGCACTTTGGTATTAGTTTAAGTATTCTAAAAATAAATCACACTGCACCATAAAGTCATGTCTTGTACCTTGTAGGCCCAAACATCACTTCTATCAAAAGAGAGAAAGAGAAGCGAGACTCTTCTTTGTGAGATGCTCCCAGCCTCCGTAGCAAGGAAGCTGATGGTAAATGAGAAGGTTGAACCACAGATGTACAAATGCGCGACTGTGTTCTTTTCGGACGTCGTCGGCTTCACGACCATCTGTTCAGGGTGTACGCCATTTGAGGGGGTCGACTTTCTTAACCTGCTGTACAACACCTTTGACTCCCAATTGGAGGAGCATGACGTCTACAAAGTAGAGACCATAGGTAAATATGACAAGCTTTTTATGGATACTTAATGTTTGAAAAGAAATCTAAGTCTTTTATATATATTTCTATGAAATATGTCGTACAGACTGAATCCAAAGCAGTCTAACAGACGCGTTTTACATTTAAAAAATATTAAAACAAAATATGTATCGAGGTGGTTCTTCGTGTTCAATGAATAAAAAACATGATATATGAATAAGCCAGAGAAAAAAATCTTGACTTCTTGAAAACTGTTGGTTGTTCTAAAACTATCCATAGTCACTTTTAACATTTAAATTGACATGTTTCTTTTACATTTTCGTTTGTTTGAAGTTATTTTCTTTAATACGTTTTTATTGATCATTGATTTGCCTTAATGACCTCATCGGTGTTATTATGCTGGTAGGAATGTTTTGGTAATAATAATAATTTTATGATGGTGGACTACTTAAATAAATAGAACTAATTAAACTGTTACTACGTATAATTAATGAGCTTAAACGCATTTGTCAAAAATACTTTAATTATTAATTTTATTCAAATTTTTGTGAATACACTGTATCACAATATTTGTTTATATAATATTCATATTACGAACACTTTATCCTTTAATTTCATCTATTTTTCTTATTTAATGGTATTATAGATGGAAAAAGTGTATATATATTTCAAATTGACGAGATGAAAGTACTAAAGTACTAAAGACTCGTTGTGGAGATTTTTTCTTTATATATCTATATTTATATATTTATTTTCTATTTAATTTTAAACATAAAATTCATGAACAAGAAATTTTAACACATAGTTAGTACCAATCATTCAATCATTTTTTTTTAATCCTGTTTTGTTTTTTAGCAGTATAATTATAATATTTGAAATATGACCGTTCACGGTTCAGTGAAGTAACCGTCTGATGACAGCCGTTCAGTTTCAACAAATCTTATTTCATTTATAAAAAGGATTGAACAACAGGCATAGCCTATATTAGTTCTCTCCTAAAAGTAACAATGAGTATATAAATATATATATAATATAGTATGTTGTTATTTTGAAATTTCAAAGTTGATTATTTTAAGTATGAAACACAAAATGTTTAAATATGAGATATTAGTTCGGAAGTAAGGACAATATTTAAGAGTTGTTATAATATATAAAATGGTGTTTTCACTATATTTTCCAAAATGAATAATTTTTGAGAGCCTCGAATCCAGCATCCATCCCTCCACTCATGGGATACAGACCAAAAATGTCCACATTGGCTTATCAGCCACTGGTCATCTTTCCTTGAGTTTTAGGGCCAGTCATGGATACTGCTTTCTGATTTTTATTACAATAAAGATAATTAAGAAAGAAAGAATTTGGCAGATTTGAAGTGTTGGTGGATTTAAATCAATATATTTGTTTTTATACATGCATTTTGCAGGAATTTGTTGATAAGTAGGTAAATCAAGGATTTTACATTCTCTTTAGAAAATTTAATACAATATGAATGACAAAAATTAGTAAAGAGAAAGATGCAAACTGAGGTTTTGAATTGGTCCACCGTTATAAGATTGTTCTTGCTTGGTTATTATTCTATCAAATAAAACAACACTATGCAATAATCATAATGAATGATACATAGCTTACTAAACATACAAAATATATGCCTATCAGATTAAAAGGGGGAAAGGCGACCATAGGAAAAGGAAAGGGTGATGCTGACACACAATGTTTATTATGTAGAAGCACAGTCGTTACCGATGGTCTTCATATTTAAGAGACATAATATCAACTCAGAAATATATAATGTATTATATATGTGGAAATCTATGTGTAGCTCTGACAAACTCAGCAGTACATTCGAATGTATTTACATTGGTTTGTTCATCACAATCACCACAGCCAGATAGAAGTACATCCAGAGTGTAGTGATTGTGATTAACATCAAATAATCTATCCTTGAGGGTTTTACAAATGTACGTGGCTCATTATACTTGTTACAAATGAGAAAAAAAACTGATGTACTGTTTCATGGGCATTACCACAGGTAGATAAATCAAAATCAAGGTTACTTGAAGAATGTCTAAGTTGGCAGAGTAGGATGTTGTATTTTCTATCACTTGCATTGACATAGGTAGATTTTATACTTGTGTCTTATAACATGATGTCACTTACAGCTCTTCTTAAAAGTTGTTTAAACTGATATAGTGATGTGATGTTAGTCATGTCAAACCTTGCTGCAAGTTCATTATAATCTTTAAGTGTAGACGGGATAAAACTTTTGGCATTAGTATTTGTTCTGCACACAGGAATTGTAAAGATTCTTTCATTTCTTATTAGGTATGAGTTCATTTTGTTGAAAAAGGATTCAATTAATTCAGTTAAATAAGTGGGGGCAGTTCGTGTAAGAATTTTGTATAGAAGAATAAGTCTGTGTTTTTGCGTCTTGCAGCAAGGGTGTCCCAACCAAGTTCACAATAAAGTTGATAGTGTGAGGTTCCTTTACGCAGTCCTGTAATTATTCGAGAAGCCTCTATTTGGATAGATTTAAGTAAAGTTGCCTCCTGCTGTGTACAATTATCAAAAATTATATCACCATATTCTAGTATAGGTCTAATATAAGCGGTATATATATTGATTAGTGTTTTACGACTCATTTTATATTTTACAGATTTCAATAAATTTATACGTTTATACGCTTTATTATAAATAAAGTTGATATGGTGATGCCACTTACCGTCTTCAGAAAATAATACACCGAGGTGTTTCTGAGTTGACACATTTGCTACAGTTTCATTTTGAAAAATGACATCAGGAGAAATTATATTTCTTTTCCGACCAAAAGTTGAAGACTCCGTTTTAGCAGGATTAAAATTAATGTCCCATTTCTTAGACCATATATTGACATTTCAAGATCACTTGTTAGCCTATTGGCTGCACCGAGTGGAGTGGTTTGTATGACGTATCATAGGCAAATAGTTGTTTCCCATTTGTTATACATTCAGTAATATAATTTATATAAATCAGAAATAGAAACGGACCGAGGACTGGTCCCTGGGGTACACCAGCACTTACCTGTCTATAAGATGAGAAGAAGCCTTCTGTTATCACTCAATGACTACGATTAGTTAAGTAATCTTCAAACAAATTAAGGAGATTTCCTTTAATGCCATATTTTCCAGGTTTAAATAATAAGCCAGGATGTCAGACACGATCAAATGCCTTGCCTACATTACAAAATGTTGATCTAATTTCAAGTCCTTCATCAGGTTTTGTATAATAATGTTATACATGGATACTAATTGATAAACAGTAGTCACCAGGAATAACTCCAGACTGGTATTTTGTTAGTAGTTCAAATTCCAGTAAATGATTATATAAATGCTTGAAAATTACTTTTTTTCTAATATTTTACTGAAACAAGAAGTAATAGAAATTGGACGGTAATTTGAGACATCATTTTTTCACCTTTAGCATGAATAGTAGCCAATTTCCAAGACAGAGGAATAGAACCAGATGACATGGTTTTATTAAATAACATAGTAAGGGGAGTTATTAGTGATCGAGAAAGAATTTTGATAACTTTTGGTATAATTTCATCAGATCCTGCAGGTTTTCTTATCATTAAGTACAGTCAGTTGATCCCTCACATCCTGCTCTTGAAATAAAATGTTATTAAGTATGTTAGGAGAATCAGGAACCGGAGGCAATGGATCAATATTATCAGAGGATGTTGATATGGCTGTGAAATAATCGAAAAGACATTGACATTCGGCTTGATCAAGTGGATGACACAAAACAGTGTTATTGTAATTTAATGGTGGAATAATGGGTGACTTGTTGTTAATTTTTAGAATAGTTTAGATGATTAAACATTAGGATCATTTAGAAAGTGTTCTAATTTTTGTATATATCGACCTCTGAGTTACGTATCAAGCTGATGGCTTCATTTCTGATGATCCTAAAAGTTGCCCAATGATCTGGATTATTGATCTGTATTTTCATTTTTTTTGGATTCTATTCCTCTGTCTCAGTTTTAACCTTATCTCGTTTAACATCCATGGCTTATCATTTGGTCGGATAGTAATTTTCTTTATCGGTATACAGTCATCTATAGCTTTATTTATAACATCAACTAGTACAGTATTAAAGCCATTTACATCTTGTTGTTCATTTATACTTACCCAGTTTATGTTATCAATCATTTGATTTATTTTGATAACATCAGCATTATTATACAAGAGATTTTTTTTTGTATATGCATGTTGTCTAAAATCAGAGTAAGAAGCACTGAAGTTGATTACAGTGTGATCACTAAAGATTGGAAGAGTAATTACATTATTAACAAAAGTTTGGCTGAATATTGTTCATATTTACCTTAATGTCACCAGTAATAATAATGCCTGCATTTGTTCGCCTAGAGTCATCAGTTACATGATCTAGTAAATTATCAAGCTTGTTCCAGTAATCAATACTACTGTCAAGAGGAGGAGTTTTTTTGTTGTTAAGTGTAATCTCTGACCATAATAATTCTTATTCAGGAATATCGAGATCTAGTCTTCTGCTCATAATGATATTGTCCTTATAATGAATTAAAAGGCCTCCCCCAGGACGCAGACAACGGTATTTTCTGATTTATTTTTAGAAACATGTTGGAGTAACAAGTCATTGTTATGAATCATTTCATTAAGATGGCTTTCAGGTAAACATATAATATCTTTATCACTCAATTCAATTCAGCTTCAACTATATCCAGTTTTTTCTTACTAACAAGTGAGAAATGGTCTTTTGAATTATTATATATGTAATACAGGAGTTTGTGTCTGCCAAGTTTACCAGAGAATAACCAAGACTAATTGTTACACGTACCAAATGTACATATAAAATAATATTAACCAAAAGCAATGATCAGAGATTTTACAACCACAGGGATACACTCCATGCAATATAATCATAATACACTTATAAGCACAAATACTACCCGTTATCAAACAGATAAAATTTCATAACAAAAACCATGTGGTACAGAACAGCAGTCGCAATACTCTTTATATAATACGGGCCATCATTAGAAAAGAGATCTGACAAACATATATTGTGTGGTAATAAACATGATAAAGATAAAACGGAGATATTTACATACACAACTGTTATATACATCAATGTTACCTTCATACAGCCGACTGCATGTAGCTTATGATGAGGATTTTACCTACATGACATGTGGAGACGTCATTAAAAAAAAACTGTTCAATTTGTAACTGTGGTGCTTGTTGCAGAATAGTGGCTTGAATGCCAGTTAAACATCTCAGTGATCTAAATGATTTGTATACTAAACTAAACCAGATAATGAATGTGTATCTCTCTTAACACCCGTCTTAATATAACCCATGCTGTTGCTAGAATGTTAAAACCCATAAACAAAGTGTTCTTAATTGTCAAGCCAATCCGAAAATCCCACACAGCCACACTGGCCTTTCAGTTTTTTCTACTGACCCTCAGTTGCGGTCATTCACTCTAAATCCATGTTATTCATGTGAGTTTTACGGCCCGTTGGACCTCTTATTGCTAACAATATCATTTGTTTAGGTTTACCTTCACATCGTAATATACCTGACGCGTATTTTCAACAGTGTCATTCTGTGCAGGAGAAAGAGAATACCTGCAGTACAAGCTGCATGTCGTTACCAATTTCTTACTCGCTGCAGAATCGCAGCTTTTCTTCGGCAACTTTTACTAAGATTATCTGCCTCCCCACTTGAAACACTTTGAATATATGTGTATATAACGTTGTGTGACCACACAACGCACACACATATCGTGCGCACATTGTGCATATATCGTGCGCACATCGTCCACACATAATGCGCACAACTGTGCGATTGAACAATCGTTCGACCCGTTGTGCGCTTCTCTCGGCACAAGTGTGCCATTTGGTACAATTGATTGATGAATATTACGGAATGAAAACGATCAGGGAGGCTCGTAGGGAATAAAGAACAATGTATACATAAATTTATCATAATATTAATTGCATATTAAGTTCAATTTTATAACGCGTGTTACACAATATTACAGTGAATGCAAGACTGTCCAGAATTGGTTCGGCTCCCAGGTAACAGAACAGAACTAGAATATAGAAACATATTTAAACAATCAAGTTTATTTGTTTAAACACGAAACCGTTCATGTATATATTGTTAAGCCATTTCTCTATTTACACCAACCACGATTATCATCGCACAACGTTCATCCATCGTCCGCACAAATGTGTGCAAGCAATGGTTCCCGCCGCGACACTACTCACCAGGGGGCGCGCGTGTACTAGGGGGTTACTACCGATGCCAAGATGGCGGACGAGTGTTTTCAGAACTGGTCGGTACAGAAGCTGAAGACTGAATTGAGGAAACGGAGTGCTACTACCCATGGCAGAAAAAGTGATTTAGTTGAGAGGTAAAACATATTTGATTTCATACTGAATAAAAGCTGCATTTATTGTTGCCTTTCTATCAGTTTCACCCGTCAGCTGTTCGGGTAATCGACTGTCACTGTCGGTGTCATCGAAAGTGAAAGTAAGTTTGGGGACAGGTCCGAAATACATAATTATTATATTCGTTTATTTTTTTTGATCGGCGTATATCTCCATTCCTATCAATAATGATTGAGATCAAGGTGTGAAGATTAATAGGAAGATTTTAACCGTGCTTCTTTTCCTGGTTTGAACAAGCATTTGGGGGGGGGGGGCGGCAACAATCCCACCGTCTTCTTTCTTTTGATGTCCTCCGTCTCGGAATTGACAATTATAAACGGGTTAGGGGATTAACAACAAAATGTGATTACCTTACTTTGAGGGGTTTTGCCATAAGATAAAAGAGTTTTACATCAGGTGAAAACGGCGTTATTTAGTTGTGTATTTGTTGGAACACAGCCAGGATCTATTTGATCACAGGAATATGCAACACCTTATGATTAAGAAAACCATTCAGGGGTAGAATCGTCCCTCTGAATAGCAGTATGCATGAGAAGTGTGTAGGTGAACTATAATGTTCTCATCAAAAGATATCAGTATACAAAAAGATGTATAGGAACACAGGGGCTCCGAGAACAAATTATATCTATTTGGACTGTCTCTGTAGAAATCACATTTATTAAATTATTTTGTTTTGTTTCATATAACAGAAATTAAGGAATGAAATTAAATACATGTAGTGCAATAGTAGTTTTACAGACTGATTTTTGTTTTTTAACTCACTAATTATAGACTGCATATTTTTGTTTTTATTACTTTTAGATTAAAGGCCTATGAAAGAAATAGGAACTTCAGACAATCTGCTGTTTACCTACCCGATGCCGTTTGTGTGTTTGGCCAGTTGTTGGATTTCAGCGATTGATACCAGATCACAAGATTATCCTTCCCAAATTGACTTGGCTGCAGATAAAAGAGTACTTCTTGTACAGATTGGCAGGTATTTATAATCGAAAGATTTAAATACAATTGAGTGTCATTGGCCATGTTGCAAGTGAATTTTGTTTCATTAAAACATTACACAGCATTCTAATGAGTCATAGTCCTGTAATGCAGCTAGTTCAATTCTTTGTACACTGTATTTCTATTTTCAATTATTTTTTACAATTCATAGATATTAAAATTTCATATATAAATTTTTAATGAATAGAACAACCAACAGAAGTCGGCCAACAGTTGGTAGTAATGTCATGATCATCACACCATGACCAATCACATGGTTTCACAATGCACAGCTGATCTTTGTAACGTAGAATGTGGAATAAAATTGTAATGTGGAATAAAATTGAAAGTACTAAGCTTAAATGCAGTCATAGGTTGGCAAGGAGACAGTTGGAGCCCTTAATTTCTACCAATCTTTTATAATTATTCATTGTTTCAAATTGACCCAGATTTACTGCAATTCAACTTCAGACTTTTTTTTAGTAAAAATCATTCATATCAATACTTTTACAGATTACTGAAGAAGGTGCTCGGGAGTGGGAGACCCAAACCAAATTCCAAGTGAAAAGTTAAAAAAGGGGTGGAGGAAACTGCATCTAGGTTTGGGGAAGTCACACATGCTACCTGTCATCGAAACATGGGGGAACTTTGTGAGAGTCTTGTTTCATCTTGGACTCTTAACACAAAAGCCAATCAGCATGGACAAAATTATGAAAAGAAAGCTTTAACCAAATTTGAACAAACAATGATGTTACATGTGAAGAGGGCTGGACTGTATGTACACCCAAAGTATCCATATCGGGGGGCTTCACCAGATGGAATCAACGATGAAAAGGCTACACTTGAAAAAAGATGTCCATTTGTAGGTTGCAGCAAGATGTTTCCGTTTCTTATATATGATGTACTTTGTTGTACATGTATATACATGTACTTTTGTATACATGCTTGTCCAAAAGATAGAATTTGACACTGAGTACTGTGAATTCAGTCCGTTACCCACACTAAACCTATATTATGTGAAACATTTCATGACTTACATTGCTTCTCATATGTAAAAAGGTCATGGTCAATATCCTTGTTACTTTCTATAGATTTTTATTGTCAATATTATCATATTTGCTATAATTAGAAAAAGGGCACTAAAAATTGGTTGAAATGGGGTTCTTAATCATATTTGCTGTAATTAGCACAAAGGGCACTCAAAAATTGTTGGAATGGGGTTCTTATTCGGGTAATAAGACAAGAGCTTAAGCAGAAAAAAGGTTACGTATACTATATATATAATCATGATCATTAGGAAAACTGTGACAAGACAGCATTCAAGTCCCTTGTTTTTTAAGACTTATTTGTGAGCATCAAATCCATGATCACCAGGTGTAAATACCTCCTGAAAAAGGAGGAAGGGTACTTATTGAGTGAGGAGCATTAATTATGGCAAAGATGGTATTAGAAATATCTTAATGGTTGACAACTTCAAGATATATATTCATTTAATATATACATGTACGTGTATCTAAATTTATCTTTTGTTGTCTCTCATCCCTTGGGCTGGCTGGTATTGGTGCGGCCATGAAAGTGAATATTGAAGGCACAACTACATCCTTAAGGCGTCCTCGTTCCTCTAAAATATTATAGTATCAGTTATACATAGTATACCATTAATCAAAGTTAGAAAACAAATTCTTGTTAACACTATTTCCAAAAGAGTACTGTACAGATCTTTGTCAAATTGGTTGTAAGACTGATCAAAAGGGAAAAAAGATGGCCACCAGATACTGACAGCCATATTGAATTTTGACAGTTTCAAATTTGTTTAATATTGGTATATATATATATATCCCTAGTAGTAACTATTTGGTTATATATAAGTGTATCACACAATAGTGCTCTTTATCATAAATTCATGTATATCTATCAGTTTCACTGTAGTTTTATACATGTTTGAAACTGAAAATTTAACCTACCTCCTTCCAATTCTTCTACGTAGGTGTCATTTTGTCAATGTCTCTGAAAAGAAAAGAAAAACCACAAAGCAACACGAACAAATGTAACAAATAATTCATAAACAAAAATAATTAAAGATCCATGTCCTGCTGCGGCAGACAAAACACTACATAATTCTACTGTATTTAGATATGTATAACAGTAGTGATTATCATGGTAGCTCAGTAGTTTTAGTATACTGATCTGGAGTCTGGAGTTGAAATCATGAGCATATATTTATGAAACCATTCTCCAGGTTTTGCTCAAACTTAGATTTTGTACTCAAGCCCAATTAATTATTTCTGAGTAAATCACAATTTCCCACTGATTATGAAGAATTGTAGAGAGACTAATCACTTCAAACCAAAAACCGCTTAAAATCAGAAGAGCTTATTCTTGAAATAAGAATGTTGGTTTGAGCACAAAAATGGTTTCATGATTTATCAAAGATATATACACATACCAAACAAATAAGTTTCCTATATATGGATAGTTCCAGTTTTTGGAAGTGCTACATCCTTAAATGATAAAAAGTGTTCAGGGCTTTTAGCTGAATCTTGGCATTTAATAATTTCAAAAGTAAAATAGAATTCTTCTTGAATTTTTGAGTGTCAAAACATAGGTCAAATAAACCTGTCTTTAAAACCAAGGAGTCAATTTTTATTTTAGGGAGTCAAAACATGCTCTAAAATATCAGTCTAGCATCAACTGAAAGCCCTGGTAACTCTGGCTCATACTTCCTCTAATTGTACAGCAAAACCTGCTCAGCTTCCATAAGTACACTGTGAACAAGTTGAGCGATTTTTCTGGGTAATTTGATTTTTCTATTATTCAGTAATTGTTATTTTAAAAGCAACACAATTGCTATTCACTAATTTGAAAAGAAGCTGCATGATGCTTGTCGCTTTGAAGTGTGGCTGCCCGAGTTGTCATATGCAAACATAATAAATGACCTTATAAAGTGTCCTGCTCCTTACAAAGTCATTCCTATGTTTCTATGCCAATTAGACATAATTATTTTTATTATGATGTTCATATTCATTGCCATAGCTTATGTGTTCAAAACTTTTATTAATTTTTTGTTATAAATCAGATATTGTTTTTGTTATTTATAAAAAGAAATGTAAATCTGCATAATGATTATGACAATTAGCAAACCAGCATCATCAATTCTAAACTATAACACTACAACATGACCACTGATCCCCTTCTGATAATTTTTTCTTCCTGATTTTGCCGACTGTTATGCGACGCCTGTCATAAGTATCTCGGCGTGTAAACCTCTAACACTGTTCGAGTAGTATTTCCCCCTATCATCCTCGGAATAAATATGGTAGATAGGTAAGCATTTTTTTATGTTGGCAAAATATTGAAACTATGTTTCTACAGAGCAGGATTTCTAACTTTTAACAGTGCATATAATGAATGCCAATAACAACTTTAGGGTAAGCACAATATCTAGGGTAGGCACTGCAATACTAGCCTGAGTTTTCGCTGGCCCTGACACCAGACTTAGATATTTTGACATATAGATGTCTGGTACCAGACATCAACATGTAAAAATGTCAGACACCAATATGTCAAAATGTCCAAGTCTGGTGTTAGGGCCAGCGGAAACTCGGGCTAGTACTGCAGTTTTTATTTGACATAATACTGTATGTTTACATAAATCCTAGACTGTTTGAGGCGAGTATTGAAGCCATTGAAAGGAAATAAATAAATCAACAAATCATTCAGATAGGGAGTAATGAAAGAGGAGAAGCAAAAAGTTTCCTATTTCATACCTAATCATGTTTTTATAATCAGTTTGAACGAATTGGGCGTTATACGCAACATCAGCCGGTGACGGTTTGCCCGATCGCATCTCTTTATGGCGACCCTCCACTTCAGTTCTTCTTTGTCGTACGGGGGCACCCGTACGTTGTAGACCTGGCTCTCGGGGAAAGTTGTGTCCTCCACTTCCAGAACATTGTGGTACACGGACCGTGATACACAGCAGTACTTCACCTGTAAGTTCACCATCCATCAGCGTCAACGTGAAATTAGGCCGTGTACACCAGATCGCGCCTCCTTTTAAAAAGAGCGATACTCCCTAGTACACCCGCGCCCTCTAGGGGACAAAAATGTCGCGGTGGGAACCATTATCGTCCAGATTTGTATCGTTCGCCTATCGTGCACACACCTCACACCGTGTAACGTTGTGCGATCCCACATCTGTATGGTGGTATCTCCGTGGGCATCCGCCTTCATATGACCTGTACAGTTGGGAGGACGAAAAGCAACAACAAAACACAAACAAATATTAACGAAGTCGTTAACATTACGGCTCATATACTTAGACGACGTTATCTTCCCGACTGCTTATTTTTGTCTTACCTTAGACTAATAGAATGTGTGCAAAGCCTCGGGCCTCCTGCTCAATATGTTATCCCTTGGGTTTGAATAACCTTATCCATTCCTCAGGGATGGATTCTATTTCTTGCTTTTTACCAAAAACCCGTAAAAAAAGCTACTCTTCTAGTAGAGTTGTAAACTGTGCGCACATTTCTCATTTGCATATGCAGCAGGCATGGCAATTGTTAAGGACGTCAATGACACTGACTGAACCCAAAACGTCATAGAGTGACGTCACGAACAATAGCGTGACCCCGAAAGGTTACTACAATTCCCCCGCAAGTAAGCGATCCAGGTCCGTTGGTCGGATAAAATTTTCCAGCCCCGCCGGAAACGCGGATATCTCGGTCTGGTCTGTATCCGGACTTTTACCGGGGTGAGATTTCCATGTCTCACCCTAGGGTTGAGACGGGGGGATTTCCCCTATTAATAACAATGGTATGACGTCACTTCAACAATACAATGACGTCACGTCAACAATCCATCAATGTCACGTCAACCCTCAATTTAGCCTGTGGCGTTAACATTACACTTTGTATATGATACACAATGAGATGAACAGGGTAAGAGAAAAAGAATCATTCACCCCCTTGCGGGTGAGATAGGCGAATCTCAACCCTCGGGGATAGATTCTTAAGTTGCCAAACACTCGGCAAAAACTCGTGTTTGGCATCTTAGGAACCTTTCTCCCTCGGGTTGAGATTCCCCTATCTCACCCTAAAGTGGGTGGTAGATTCTATTAGTCTTTTGTGGCATTGGTTGTGTTACACTGCATAGAAATGCAACATAAGAACATGGAGTTCGCATTACGCATACAATATTGATATTTACATCTTATATTTTTTGTAGGTTTTTCTTTATATCTGATATTCTTCTAAACGTATTGTTTTGTCAGTAGTATGACCACAACTGTAAACGACTGTTTTCGTAAGCTCCGCTGAATGTCATATACGAATACACTAAAAGCAACGTTTTGCTATGAAAATTGATTCCGTCAAAGTAAGAAAGGAAATGGCTCTTCTCGGGGACAAGGATGAAAAAGAACAGAAAATCAAATCAAAGTGTTCTCAAATTACCTTTCTTGATCACAAACAGTTATATCTGAATCATTTCAATGGTTGAAAATGGACATGATAATATTACCAAAAGATTAAAGGAAAGCAATTAGTTTAAATTAGTATTCAGTGCGTCAAATGTATTGTTAGAATTGGAGTCTTTCAAAATATGATATTGATTAAATATGGCCACAGAAACAAATACTCATCTCCGACATTGATAGTTATTGGTTGGTCGGCGGCTGTTGGTGCGATGGCTATTATAATTGCATTCTAGCTCAAATTTCTCTAGGTTTCTGAGCATTTTTTGTCGGGGTTGAGTGGATATAATTGCTAATGAAACACATTCAGACAGGAGTAGGTGGGATACCCGAAACGATGGAAGTCACAACCGTTATAGCTAGGGGCAGCAGATCATTTTCACTATCTTGATATGACCTTGGAGATGTTAAACCCCTAGCACAACAAAACAGGCCGTAAGCCGTACAATTGGTA
Organism: Mizuhopecten yessoensis; assembly: GCF_002113885.1. Lineage (NCBI taxonomy): Eukaryota > Metazoa > Mollusca > Bivalvia > Pectinida > Pectinidae > Mizuhopecten > Mizuhopecten yessoensis. The sequence goes on along the minus strand of NW_018407883.1, from coordinate 307,023 downwards.
TAACCCGTGTCAAATAAGGGTTTAGTAATGTTTTGATCTAATTACACTTTCGTTATTTACATTTAACTACTTGATTACCTCTTACTTTTGTCCCTTAATTATTTCTATTCTTCCTGAAGGTCGGGGATTGTGATAAAAAGATTACACCTGCTACTACCCACTTATAATGATAATAATATACAACATTTGATATAGCGCCCTATTTAACTAACCCACTGCCATGCACACAAAAGTGACAAACAAAAANAATTATTTCTATTCTTCCTGAAGGTCGGGGATTGTGATAAAAAGATTACACCTGCTACTACCCACTTATAATGATGATAATATACAACGTTTGATATAGCGCCCTATTTAACTAACCCACTGCAATGCACTTCACAAAAGTGACAAACAAAATCTGCTGCACCCATAGCAATATTTAGGATCTTTATATTTTTCGCTTCTTCTAACTACCTTCGTTTCGTTGTACCTTATTTCACAAGAGCTTTCCAGATATTCTTTTCATTATATATATGATTAAGAGAAACATTACAAGTTGTTTTGCAAGAAGCAATTAATTTATCACCCTCGCAAACGTGTGGTTTTCTTTCGTATTGTCTCTGAAAAATGACATCAAAGAGATCAGAAGTAATCGTAAAAACATATGATTTTTTTCTATACCATGTTTCCTATCCTCTCTCGATGTCGATTCGGCTTCGCTGTAAGCGTATGTATAATAGTTGTTATATATGTACCGAAATGACTCGATTCAGCTACGCTTTGTTTAATACTTGGTCATAGATGTGCGTCACATAGCAAATTTGATTGCTTGCGTAAAAAGAATTTTTCAAACTCCTGAGAGCAAGTTTAGCATCGTTTTACATCGTATTGAACGCAACCCACATACGCAACGCAAAGACGCATGTGCAGCATTATAAAAGCCGCTTTAAATATAGTACACTGTTAATGAGCAATTGATATAAAAATATCATAAAAAGTGTTTATACAAGGACATTACATTTAGCCATGTTACATAGGCAAATTAAACCTTGGATTACATAACACGCATTAGACCTCGTAGCGAGAACTATGGTAGTGAAAACACGTAATCCGCACTAATGAGCAATTTTTAAAATATCGATCTTTATATCAAACAAAAAACATAACATATATGATAATATGATATCAGAAGAACGATCATAAACCTTGAAATCAACGGATGATTGTCGTTAATTATCTAAGCTGACGACAATCTAATGCGATATCGGCCCAGAGAGCCAAGCAATGGATCCTTTACTCTCGTTTTTAAAACAGATATTTTTTTTATTTTGTGTTTCTCAGGTGATGCGTACATGGTTGTTTCCGGAATACCGGAATTGAACGGCGACCGTCATGTGAAGGAGATTTCGCAGATGGCTTTGGCAATCCTCGATACTGCTTCCAAATTAGATGTTCCTCATCTTTCCCGGAACAATATCGGTCTAAAAGTTAGAGTGGGCATTAATACTGGTACGCCTTATTTTCCTCAATGTTACGTGGCAAAATCTTATATTAATTTCATGTTTAGAATACATATTAGTCATTATGAAAGCAATATTTATCAGTGAAACATTTTTAACGTTTCAGTTTTGTGTCCTTTTAATTTATTTAGGAAGAGAGCAATTGTTTTCAATTTATTTATTATTTATTATTATTTTTAGTTTTACAATTTACAAATAGTCAACTTGTCTGTATTTTTTTAAATAGGATCCTTGTATTCTATACCCAGTGCACACGTCCTTAAATCACCTTAGCTATGGATAGGACGTTAAGCAAAACAAGAGGCCCAATGGGCCTGAATTGCTCACCTGGTATTAATCTCACAAATAATCTTTCAAGTGGACTAAAATACAGCTACAGGCAGAATATCAGTGTGTGACTCATAAGAACCTATTAAAAGATTTAAACATATGACGCCTGTGACTTTGAATGCCGAACAAGGACATAAGGTTGAACAGAGTTTATAGTCGTCCAACCAAGCATGCTTCTGGCAAAATATCATTACCCTGGAACTTTTGGTTATACAGAACAAGTCATTTAAAGATTTAAACATATATTGATCACTGTGACTTTACATATGGGCGAAGGTCATTCATTTGAAAAAAACCTGGTAGTCCTTAATACCAGCATGTTAATGGCCAAATATCATCACCCTTAGCCTTTTGCCTATTGAGAAGAGGTCGTTTAAAGGTTTTAAACATATTTGACCCCTATGACCTTTAATATATGTCGAGGTCATTCGTTTGAATAAACTTGGTAGGAGTGGGACGACTGGTTCACCCGTTGTCAGTATAATGTGACCGGGTGGGGCGTCCTGCTGGGTGTCTTCGGCAGTATGTTTCAGTGAGGTAGCACTCAAAAGTCGGCATCAGTTCCGCGCTATCACAAGGAGACAAACACGAACATATCGCAGCCTCCCAAAATACACACACATTCACTACACGCATGCATCTTGCACACATGGGAGGCCGTCCTTAAATGACCTTAGCTGTTAATAGGACGTTAAACAAAATCAAACAAACAAACAAACAAACCTTCCTCCTAGCATGCTACTAGCCAAACAGCATCATCCTAGGACTTTTGGTTATTGAAAAGATGTTGTTTAAAGGTTTTAAACATATTTGACCATTGTGACCTTGAATAATTGTCAAGGTCAATAATTTTAGCAAACTTGGTAGCGCTTCATCCCAGCATGCTACAGGCCAAATATTATAACCCTCAGCCTCTTGGTTATTGAGAAGTATTTTTAAAGGTTTTAAACATATTTGACCCCTGTGACCTTGAAAATGGGTGAAGGTCATTTGTTTGAACAAACTTGGTAGCCCTTCATCCCAGCATGCTAAAGGCCAAATATCATCACCCTTGGCCTCTTTGTTATTCAGGAGTCGTTCAAATATTTTAACATATTAGACCCCTGTGACCTTAAAAATGGATGAAGGTCATTCATTTGAACAAACTTGGTAGCCCTTGAATCCAGGATGCTACTGGCCAATTATCATCATCCTAGGCCTTTTGGTTACTGAAAAGAAGTTTAAGTAAAAAGTTGACGCCGACAGACGGACGACGGACGCCGCACCATGGCATAAGCTCACTTGCCCTTCGGGTAGGTGAGCTAATAAAAACCAATCTAATCCCCCACTGCAGCACTTTTTTGCCCCAGTCTCTTCATATCTCTCTCATTCTATCTTTTCTTTTTTCTAAACTTTCTTTTCAGCTGTGTCTCCAAATGCACTATCTTTAAATCTCTCCTATTCTGTCTTTTCCTTTTTTCTAATCTTTCTTTTCAACTGTGTCTCCCAATGCACTATCTTTATATCTCTCCTTTTCTATCTTTTCCGCTTTCTAATCTTTCTTTTCAGCTGTGTCTCTCAATGTACTGTCTTCATATAACTTTGCGAGGATTTAAAAAAAAAAAAAACTGTGTAAATTAAATATATTGTTCCCTGTTATCTGTTTCAACAGGACCTGTCGTTTCCGGTATAGTAGGATTAACGATGCCAAGGTATTGTTTGTTTGGTGACACAGTAAACGTAGCAGCGAGAATGGAATCAACTGGAAAGCGTAAGTAAATTAATAAAACGTATTTACCTAAAATCACACGCGAGAGGAGCCGCGAGCAGCACATCCCCCGAAAGTCACGTGCAGGATCGTTCTATTATAGAGTTGTGTTTATAAAAGGTTGGAAAACTCGCACAGGAATCTGTACAAACTGTTTTACACTATTTCTGTTTGGATATACTTCCATTTAACTGTGTATGAAATGTAGAATGTGTACAATAATCCTTTAACAAGTTACGAAATTGACCAATGATTTATTTTTTCAAATGTGACCTTGATTATTTACAACTATAAGCTCTACATATGTGACCGTAGATCTATTATCACCAACTTTAAACTTTGTTTGTGTATACAGTTAAATTAATCATAAGTTTGATATACCAAAATGCATTAATACGTTACACACATGGAGGCTCGTCCTTAAATGACTTTAGCCGTTTAAAAGGACATTAACCTTAATCACGCATGCTACCAGTGAAGGTAAACAGGCGAAACGACAATCTCAATTAAACACACCACTATGGAGATTTGATTAAAAGTAACCAAATATGCTTTACTGTTGTCATTACCTTTGATCCAACAGATAAGAACAAAAATAAACCTTACTAAAGTAATGAAAATCTAACAACGACGGGAAAAAGATTCCTCTGGGATTTATTGTTTTTCATTTGGTGTCTGCATCGAGAGTTAATCTAACAAATCGATAGAGAATACCGTCGGCAATTGATCTGAACTGTTACTAAGACATGCACACTCCCAGACAAGCACCCTATTTATAGATAATTGCTATTTGTGATAGACGTTTTAAAACCTACATAAACATAACTCAGCCGATTTTAAGCTCGTGCAATGTTGTAAAACCTTTTATGAAACATGGCGCCTGATAACTTTGATGAGTGAACCATTGAGTGAAATACAGTCCACCGGCAAGTGTTTTTTCAATTTTATATTTAATGCGTTCTTACTGGTTTGTTCGATATTAATTTAGTTTACAACTTATTTAAGGGTACATGTACTTATTTAACTCGATGTTCGTAAAAGGACAAAAAATAACACGAGGTAGAAATCTCCATACGTTACAGCGAGTTTGTTAATTATTTCGCCAATTCTAAACTAAACCAAACCAAACCAAACCAACCCTTCTGCAATCACACATTCTGTTTATCTATCATATCGATTGGTTTTGAATTAAGCCTTGTTGATAATATCATATATGTAAGGCCATATAAGATGACAATACAATCTTCAATTGATCACGAATCGATTTTGTTTGGTTTTGTATAATTTGTTTAAGCGTTTTTATATACCTGAGTTCATTTAAAGACATGCCTCTCTGTTGTTAATGGTTGCATGCTTGTGTGAGAGGGACAGTATGTTGGAATATTATTCTCCTAGCGATAACGCTGATCTGAAGCCGACTTTAGAAAACTTCGTCACTGAAATGCTGTACAGAGTTCTACCCGGTCCCATTATGCTGACAACGTGCCGGTTACCCAAAATGCTGAACGTTTATTACCAAAACTAACATTTTAAAAACTTTGGTATGTGCCGGTCTGGCGACCTTACCTATTGCCTATTCAATTCGACACAGAGACCAACAATGAGATACATCGCCATGCAAAACGCTAGGAAACACAAATGTTGTAAGGAAGTAGAGAGAAAAATGTTGCAATGGTTGCAGCAGATTTATTTGTGTTGTTTTTGTTTCCTAACGAGAGGGCAAAAAAAGATACCCAAAGTCAGCAGGGGGTCCTAATATCAGTTATCTTACACCGTGCAATTAATAGCAGCATGTTCATTTTCTAAATCCCACATAGGCAGGGATGACATTGATCTATATCATTGTTAAATACTTCTTATAGTAATCTGGCCATTTCGTTGTATACTCCGTTTCCTGATTTAAACATTTATCATGAGTCATTATTATTTCTGTTCGGCCCAATCTGGCTTCTCTGTTACTAGCCGTTAACTACTAGAAAAAGCATTACACAAATGAATCCATCATGTTAATCCAGTCAAGTTGATATGTAATTTTCTCTTTTATTACAGCTCAGAAAATACAAATTTCTGAGGTGACAAAAGAAGCTTTGATGAAATATGATTGTTTCCAAACGAAAGAAAGAGGATTGGTAGAGATTAAGGTAACACGACAGCGACCATAATATTTGTGTCTACAATATCGCTAATTTTTATACATTAAGCGAAAGAGTGATGTCTATCTAATGTACCCTTTCGCGACTACGCATAGGCCATACATACATCGCCCATAGTTACATTTTACGTAAGGAAGACCAACCTTATAGTCATGCATGTGATCAACTATTTACAGTCAAACTCTTTATGATTGAATGCGCTGATTTCAAACATGTTATTATAATATACCCGCTATAAAACGTTTATTTGATACAGTTTCTGTGCAATCTATATATATTATTATTCACATTCAATTATTCTCTATAATAAGATGTGATATATTTTACAACCAATTCGTTTGCTATTGATATATTTTGATTACTTTTACACATTTTAACTTTTTTGTTTCTGGTTTTTATTTATTCATTTTTGTGAATGTCTATTTTTTACATCGTTGTTTGGCCCTTAATGACTCGAATTGTTGATTGGCCGTCAAAAACAATACATAACAATATATATTCAGTGATTGTGCTACTTCATGTATGATATTTATGTCACTTGGTGATGCTATTTATAAACTATAAGCTTTGAGAACACCGTTAATCTAGTCAGTTAATTTATCAAAATTTGTTGAAATTCCATTTTAATCTCTTTACTGTTTCTAGAATATAATAATAAATGTATGCTTAGATATTGCGATACAGATGAAAGAGGTGCGAACCATTAGTGTTGATGTTTAGCTTATTATGTATATTGATATATAATATGTGTGTGTGATATTGACATGTAGTCCAAATAATGCGAGTTGTATTTCAACATGTCTGCGATATTACATTTCGTTAGGTTGCACTTTAAAGTGGAGTTCGTTTTCCCCACTGTCCAATCTAAATAAAATCAGATCTCTCATTACACTACGTTATAACGTAGTGTAATGAGAGCTCTGATTTTAATTAGATTGCAATGAAGGGTTCCTTAGAAGAACTTAAATCTTACCTGGAAACATGCATCTTTTTATTACAAACTTCTAAAGCAAAATAAAAAATTGAATGGAAATTACAATGTTGATTAAAGAAAGGAAGATAAATCGTATATAAAAACACAGGTTATATAGAATTGTCGCATATTACCTTAAAACATTCTTATTTGTTCTACGTACATGTTACAGGGTAAAGGAAAGATGACGACGTTCTGGCTTGAGCGACATGATAACGCTATGACACCTACAATGCCCCTAGACTCCACAATGACCACCGTTGTTATCGAATAAGTGCTATTTCAACTTCAGGAGAAAGACTGTTTCTCTAGATGAGAGACAACAATAGCATCTTTTTTATTTCTCTACGTCCAAGAGAAACAAAAAAGCACATTGACCGTCATAAACTATTTTATTGTCTGCTGGAAAAGCACGCGTCTTATGAGAACGAACCTGTGTGTTGTCATCACTTATATGTTAAACACTGTGCTTCCCGTCCGCAGAAAATGGTGAAAATGGAAAAATCCATGTAAAATACCAAGAAACCAATCACATCGAACAAAATCATGATTATTCATGATCAGACAAAGAACAGAAATGCACATGTATCCATCATTCAATGAAAGACCTTCCTACATGTATGAGCCTTCGTCGTGTTTTTGTATCGGAGTATCTGTTATATGTCGACTTTTACATGCGGAATTGTTTATTTATATAGTTTCTTTGGGGGAAATTTGACTTGAAATGAGTTTCGTGTGTTATTTTTATTTGTTATTATAGTCTAACTAGTATATGATGCTTATTTGTTTGGTATGCGAAAATTAATGGACGTCTAGTACCTCAAAATATGGATACCTACTTTCAACCCAACCCTGGAGATTCCAGGGAGGAACAGCGACTAATGTGTTGTCTCCACAGAATTTACAGTTGATTTGGGGGGTAATGGTGGGGGCGGGG